>NC_084741.1:55696625-55816625 GCF_033978785.1 Entelurus aequoreus
GGGTCTCCCACCCCTCCATCCCTCCCATGTGTGACGCTATCTTATCGCATTAAACGTGTCCGCATTGTGGAAGCATATGTTAATCCTCCATGACTGGGGCTTTAATGTTGCCCGACGATCATCATTTCTCCAATTTCACTCATAGTCTATTCACAAATGCACGGTGGAACCGAGTGAAGAGCTCTGATGGGAGCATTTAATGTCTCTTTGGTTTTACTTTTGTTTAAAGTGTCACTGCAGCAAGAAATGAAAGTCCACAAGTCTGAGCATGGAACATTAAGTTTACTGAGTTATGTCAGCAGGGACGTAGCACCACATTCTGGACTCCTGAAGGGCCCCCCATTCCACCCTAAATCCAATGTCGCTGCCTCACACACACACACACACACACACACACACACACACACACACACACACACACACACACACACACACACACACACACACACACACACACACACACACACACACACACACACACACACACACACACACACACACAAACTTGGTATTTTTTCATGCACTAAAATCAAAAAAACTAATTACTGCATAGATTTGGTTGAAATCATCTATTTAAAAACCCTTGCAAAAACCTTAATTTGGTTTTTGACTTTTTAAAGTTGGTATTAATGTATCCAGAACATATATAGATAACCACTGTATAATTTGGTTGTGTTAAAAAAGAAAAGTTTGTTTTATGACAAAAAAGTGCAGACAAAATCAATATAAAGTGGCCAGAATATGAATTTAAATAATTACTTAAATCTTTAAACTTTTCAATTACTTCAGATGGTTAGAGATGATATGATACACATCATTAGTGGATAATACAAATCATAACAATACATAGTAATTATGATTACTGTATGTTATTATTAGTGTATCTTCTGGGAGTTAAGTCTCCCCCTGCTTTTTAAAACCTAGTGACACTTGTGTTTCTAACCTTTTTTAAGGGTCCATGAACACACCACAGTTATGTGCAATGAGATGCAAAAGTGAAACTTGTGCATCACTTTCTACTGTGCTGTCACAAATAGATTTTTTCATTTTTTATTAACCAGTCCAACAAAATAATACACCATAATAATACAAATCCAATTCCAAACCAAACCCAGCATCATTCAGAATAGCAATCAACAGAGTAATTAAGAGGACACACAAACATGACACAAAACAATACAAAAGTAGTCAAACAAAAATAAATAATAACAGTATCAATATTAATAAGAATTCCAACAGTGATTAAAAATCCCTCATTTACATGATCATCATAGCCATTTATAAAAAATTAAATAAAAACATTGAATAGTGTCACCATGGCTTACACTTGCATCGCATCTCAAAATCTTGACAACACATTGCGTCCAATATATTCCCCAAAGATAAAATAAGTCATATTTTAGGTTCATTTAATAGTTAAAACAAATTTTAGTAATGGATCCCATATTCCAATATATGACTCATTATTATCTAAACTAAATGCAGTTTTTTTCTACTGACAGGGACAAGTGGTAGAAAATGGATGGATGGATGGATCATCTCCATAGCTTGTGTCTACCAGTCAGTATGAGTTGGACTATCAACATCAATCCATTTTTTTTGTTTTTAATATTACCGTTTTTGTTATGATGCATATTGAAATAAATGCATTTGTACTCTTTAAAGACACGTTACGATTTATTATAATTTTACTTTTCATTCTATCACCTTAATCTTGTTCTAAAATTCTGGTGCTGTGTGTGAATGCCTCAAAGTTGAGCTTTGATGACTTTATGACGTCTGTGTTGAGTGCAGTGTTCCATGCCAAGTTTGCTGGTCCAGGTGTAACAAACCATTTTGTATTTTGGATAAGCGTTGTGACTTTCATGAACTTGATTCAAGCAACTTTTTTTATTGAGCTTTGACAGCAACTCAATTGTATAATATCATTGATGAAATCCTTTTTTGTAACTATTTAAATGGAAGAAAAAACAATCATTAAACTTTCCAAAAGCTCAGGGGTCCTCCAACAACCCAAAGTATCCCTCCACTTCCACGCCCATGCATACGAGTAACTGAAATTTGTTGTTGACATTTGCGGTTGTGTACGTTCTATGGAAATGTGAAGTATGTGTTTAAAATCACATTGGAAAATGTAATATAATAGAGTGGATTTTTAGGACTTGTGGCAAGGATATTCAACTAAATTGTTTTGGGGGTCACATTTACAGAAAGCTGAAGACTGGCGGTCTGGACTTCATCTTTCATTATCCGTCTCATTTTGTATATTTCAGTAAACCAGCGCCCTTTACAGTAGACTTTTAATTTTGGTCTATATTGTCAGTTACAGGAGCGCTGTGCTATTTTAAAAAGGACCTTCTGCAGAAAAGCGAGTCAAAGATCAACTCTGTGGCAGCACAAGTGTTAAGAATCTGCAGCAACATTTTTTTTTAACTGAATTTGCGGGACAAATGATGAAAAAGAGAAAACCTAAAATCGAACCTTGAGGAACACCACTAGTATAACTAAAGGAGTTGAACAAATGGCTAGTGACTGCATTTGAAGTAAGCAAGCTACAGCAACAGCTTAAAGTAGTTACATAAATCACAGTATGAAACATTTGTTACAGCCAAAAAGGAGAGGGCTTAAAGCGTACGGCCCGAGGGCCGGATCAGGCCCGCGAACAGGTTTTATCCGGCCCGCGGGATGAGCTTGCCCAGCATAAAAATTAACCTGAAATTTTTGAATGAAAGAAACAGCTGTTCTAAATGTGTCCACTGGATGATGCAATAGCAATTCTTTGTATCTTTGTAGATGATGCTACATATGTACAAAATAAACCACATGATGTTAGTGCATCAGTCGAGGAAAATGATCAAACTACATAAACAACATCCTGTAATTTGATTTTGATATAATTATTTTTATCTTGATAAATTGAAAATTAACACCAATGAGTTGACTGATGAACATTATCACATCATTTATTCAGAAAATATAAATAACGACACATAGAGATAGAATACTATTAACCGCAACATGTAAGTGTAAAAAACCCCCAACAACATTATGATTTGTACAATTTCAGAATGTGCTTGTTCTATTTTTAAACAAAGAAAACAATCTGAAGTTGTCTTTATTTTTAAGTTATCGTGCCGTGATTTTACCAGTCCGGCCCACTTGGGAGTGGATTTTTCTCCATGTGGCCCCCGATCTAAAATGAGTTTGACACCCCTGACTTAAATGGATGCCTTGGGGAACGCCTCCGTTAAGTAAATCACAATTTTGGACCCCAAAATGTCGATGCAAGAATCTGCCAATGTTTTTACAGTGTTCGTTTATACTGGTGTTTCTCAAACTTTGTTTTATCATCAGAATTTTTTTTAGCAAGTACCTCCTCAGAAAACACTTGGTTCTCCCAGTACCACCATAATGACCGATATTAAAATACAGTAGTATAGTAGACCAAAGTGTTCATTAAAAAAAAAAAAAGACAGAGGTTTTATTTAACAAGTGTATTTCATATTTTGGCCATTGTAACATTACACACAGTTTGAACAGTAACACTGTGTTTGAATATTTAATGAAGTGATTATTTGGCGTACAACTAGAAGGACCCCGCGTACCAGTACCACAGTTTGAATTAAAGTTAAAGTACCAATGATTGTCACATACACACTAGGTGTGGTGAAATTTGTCCTCTGCATTTGACCCATCCCCTTGTTCACCCCCTGGGAGATGAGGGGAGCAGTGGGCAGCAGCGGTGCCGCGCCCGGGAATCATTTTGGTGATATAACCCCCAATTCCAACCCTTGATGCTGAACGTCAAGCAGGGAGGTAATGGGTCCCATTTTTATAGTCTTTGGTATGACTCTGCCGGGGTTTGAACTCACAACCTACCGATCTCAGGGCGGACACTCTAACCACAAGGCCACTGAGTAGGTGGCCTAGTGAAAATACTTTATACAACAGGAGCACTCTAGTGTAGGGTTGTACCGTATACCGGTAGTAGTATATATAGTGTATATACAGTATCACGGTACTAATGAATCAAAAACGGTACTATACTCTGTTTGAAAAGTACCGGTTCCCGGGCATGACGGAGCGTCGTCACGTCATGACATTGCTGGTTTTCGAGCAGAGGAGCGTGTTCGGCAGCGCACAATCACGGAGTACTTACAAGCAGACACAGTATGTAGACAGAAAAGGGAGAACTGACACATTTTGGCCTAAAAACTAAAGATAAAGGTGAAGTTATAACACTGAAATGCCTTCAGGAAGAGATGCTTTAAGACATGGCTAACTAGCTAGTGGCTGACATCCATCTGCAGTCGGCAGTGTTTTAGCTACTTCTAAATCACTAATCCTCGTCTCCATGGCGACAAATAAAGTAAGTTTCTTACAAGTATCATCCCTGCAGGACGAGGAATAGCTAAACATGCTTCACTACACACCGTAGCTCACCGGCGTCAAAATGTAAACAAATGCCATGGGTGGATCTACACATGACATCCACTGTAATGATACCAAGTACAGGAGCGTATCTAGTCGATACTACTATGATTACATTGATATTTTTTATCGTCACACAATCTTTTTTCATATTATGTTTAATAAACTCAGGAAATACGTCCCTGGACACATGAGGACTTTGAATATGACCAATGTATGATCCTGTAACGACTTGGTATCGGATCGAAACCTAAATTTGTGGTATCATCCAAAACTACTGTAAAGTATCAAACAACAGAAGAATAAGTGATTATTACATTTTAACAGAAGTGTAGATAGAACATGTTGAAACGGAAAAAAAAACATTAACAGTAAATGAACAAATGGATTAATAATACATTTTTACAGCTTGTCCCTCATAATTTTGACAAAATAGAATGATAAATGAAACAATATGTTACTGCATACGTCAGCAGACAAATTAGAGCCTTTGTTTGCTTACTTACTACTAAAAGACAAGTTGTCTCGTATGTTCATAATTTTATATAAGGACAAAATTGTTCTTCGGTCGCAATAAGAAACATATGTTTAATGTACCGTAAGATTTTTTGTTTGTCCCGACAAGAAATCTGCGTTCAAAGATCTCCGGCTTATTAGTGATTCCCAGAGCCAAAAAAAAGTCTGCGGGCTATAGAGCGTTTTCTATTCGGGCTCCAGTACTATGGAATGCCCTCCCGGTAACAGTTAGAGATGCTACCTCAGTAGAAGCATTTAAGTCTCATCTTAAAACTCATTTGTATAATCTAGCCTTTAGACACCCCTTTTTAGACCAGTTGATCTGCCATTTCTTTTCTTTTCTTCTCTCCTCTTCTCCCCTGTCCCTTGGGAGGGGGAGTTGCACAGGTCCGGTGGCCATGGATGAAGTGCTGGCTGTCCAGAGTCGGGACCCCGGGTGGACCACTAGCCTGTGCATCGGTTGGGGACATCTCTACGCTGCTGACCCGTCTCCGCTCGGGACAGTTTCCTGCTGGCCCCACTATGGACTGGACTCTCGCTGATGTGTTGGATCTACTGTGGACTGGACTTTCACAATATTATGTCAGACCCACTCGACATCCATTGCTTTCGGTCTCCCCTAGAAGGGGGGGGGGGGGGGGTTACCCACATATGCGGTCCTCTCCAAGGTTTCTCATAGTCATTCACCGACGTCCCACTGGGGTGAGTTTTTCCTTGCCCGTATGTGGGCTCTGTACCGAGGATGTCGTTGTGGCTTGTGCAGCCCTTTGAGACACTTGTGATTTAGGGCTGTATAAATAAACATTGATTGATTAATTTGTTAAAATAAAGCCAATAATGCAATTTTTTTGTGGTCCACCTTTTTTAGAAAATCACCGAAAAGTATTGAAATACATTTTGGTACCGGTAAATGGTAAATGGGTTATACTTGTATAGCGCTTTTCTACCTTTAAGGTACTCAAAGCGCTTTGACACTATTTCCACATTCACCCATTAACACACACATTCACACACTGATGGCGGGCGCTGCCATGCAAGGCGCTAACCACGACCCATCAGGAGCAAGGGTGAAGTGTCTTGCTCAAGGAAACAGTCGGGGTCCACTTAAATAGATTAAATCATGAATCAAATTAAATGGTCCCCGACTTAAACAAGTTGAACAACTTATTCGCGTGTTACCATTTAGTGGTCAATTGTATGGAATATTTACTTCACTGTGCAACCTACTAATACAAGTCTCAATCAATCAATCAATCAAATGAGGTCGGTAGAAGGTGGGGATCGAACCAGGAACCCTCAGGTTGCTGGCACGGCCACTCTGCCAACAGCGCCACGGTTTCGGGACAACCGTACTCTAGTGTTTTTAGGAATTTGCTACAAAAAAGTTTATGTCCCAAGTTTTGAACTGAACTCATGGGACGGTATGGTGCCAGATTTAAACCCTGGGCCACCGGTTGGATAGCACTGACTGGTGGTATTGTAATTATGACACTTTTATCTGAATTCCTAGTGTGACCTATTGCAAATGTTAAACCTTTCGTTGTGGATTTATCTCCAACCACTTCAAGGTTTTGAACGTGTGAGATTTAACAAGCTTGAGGACAATTACAAAAGTATTTATTGTCCCAACTATGTAAGTTCCAGTGGAGGACTTGACTTTTTGGAGATATGTTGCACTAAATCCTTAAACCTTTGAGGCACAACTGATGTTTATTCCCCCTTTAAAACCAGTTAAAATTCAACAAATGGTGCATGGAGGAATTTGAGTGTACCCACAGGCTGTATCACAGAAGACAGCCTTTGGTCGACTTGTGTGTGTGTGTGTGTGTGTATTTTACAAGACAAACAAATGGCTTTTGCTGTGCTTGAATTTTGTATCTTTGCATCCTTTTGTTGTTTGGAATTTAATCAGCGCTCCTGCTTTCTCCCGCTCGCTTTGTTTTTCCGCTGAAGGCGGTATCGCTGAAGAGCCTTTGCTGTTTTGTAAGCATGGGCACATCCTGATCTCTCATAATATTAGTTAAAATCAATGCGCTGCTTTTTTAATTATTGCTCATGGTACAAAGCGGGGAAGGCTCATTTAAGAGGGGATCGATATGGGAGAGCGATTGGTAGACGGAGGAGCTGTACATCAGGCGCCTTGATGTGAAAATCATTGGGGCCTGTGCAGACTGTGGCTCGTGCTGATCATCCTGGTTAGCCCCCCAGCTGGCTGCAGGGCCTGGGTAATGGGTGAACCCTCCGTGAACTAGCGTCCTTAGCCTCCACAACACCCCTCAGAGCTGCGCACACTCTCCCACCAGCCCGAGACGCCGCACAGGGCAGCAATAACGCCATCATAAACTCCATTACAAATAGAATAAAAAAAGTGCTTTTCTTACTCACCTTTCTTGATGTCTGCATTGATTATCTGTGCTTGGGATTATTCTCTTTTTATTTGGAACCGTGTCCTCCATCCCTCGATACACCAGCGCATTGTTCCTCCAAGTGCACTTCTATTATCTCTGCTATCTGTCCCCTGACCACGGCCTCGTCTGACTGCGGGCTTGCGTTACTCTCCTCCGCGGGTTTTAAAGAGGTTAATAACTTGGGCCTGTGGGCATTATTTCAGCATGACCAGAGAAATGTAACATTCCCCTCTTTCTTTTGCTTTAGATCCACCTCTGACACTAAAATCGTTCGTCCCTCCGTACTCTCTTTCCATCCTTCATGATTAACACAAGTTTGCATTCTCTCACTTTCTCATTTTTACTGTTTTTTTTTCAAGTTTGTACTGAAACACCGATGCGGGTATTCTTGATCATGCAGTTTAGCCCCTCTGCTGCTGATAGCTTACGTTATACAATATAAATGATATTAATTTGGCAGGAGATAGATCTTTTAATACTATTGTTAAAACATGATAATGTATGTCGATGACACCGTAGGCGTAAGAATACAATCTAAGATGTTTTCAGCAAAAAAAATATAATTACAATTTTTTCCCCTATTTTCCATTGAATGGAAATGACAGATATAATTCAAAACAAGTTTTTTTTGTCTATTTAATCAATAACTAGTAGTTTGAAATGACTCTGCATAAACTGCATCTTACTCTTAGCAAAAGTCTAAATTTGTATACTGTTGTTCTTTTTAGACCGGATATAAATTGTACTTTCTATGGAATAACTAAATCAACAGATTTCTCTAGGAAGCAATACTATCGCTATTGATTACAATACTTCTGTAAAAAATGTTTAACATTGCACATTGCATGCAAATAAATAATAATCTCCAACATTGAGATTAATAAAATGCAAACTTAAAACTTCTGTCTTGAATAAAATATTTTTGTACTTAAAAATGTAGTATTGTACATTGTGGTTAGAATGTCTGCCCTGAGATCGGTAGGTCGTGAGGTCAAACCCCCGCCGAGTCATACCAAAGACTATAAAAATGGGACCCATTGCCTCCGAGCTTGGCACTCAGCATCAAGGGTTGGAATTGGGGGTTACATCACCAAAATGATTCCCGAGCGTGGCCACCGCTGCTGCTCACTGCTCCCCTCACCTCCCAGGGGAGTGAACAAAAGGTATGGGTCAAATGCAGGGAGTAATTTCACCACACCTAGTGTGTGTGTGTGTGTTTGTGACTATTAGTATTTTTTTAACTTTAACTTTAATAATGCATGTCGATGACATTATAAGCCTGGGCGATATGGCGTAAGAATAACATCTAAGATTTTTTCAACCAAAAAATGTATTTACTACTTTTTCCCCTATTTTCTTGTAAGAAACCATTGAATAGAAATGACAGATAATTCAAAACACGTTTTTTGTTTATTTGATCAAAAATTAGTAGTTTGAAATAACTCTGCATAAACTACTTTTTACTCTTAGCAAAATTCAAAATGTGTTTAATGTTGTTCTTTTTAGACCAGATATAAATTGTACTTTTTATGGGATAATTTTCAAAGCACTAAATTAACAGCTTTCCCTAGGAAGCAATACTTTACTATTGATTGAAATACTTCTGTTAAAATTTTTTTAACATTGCACATTGCATGCAAATAAATAATAATCTCCAACATTGAGATCAATAAAGTGCAAACTTAAAACTTCTGTCTTGAATAAAATCTTTTGTAATTAAAAATGTAGTAGTGTACATTGTATCCAAATTACACATTGTGCTTCTTTCTCATCAGACATGGTACCTTGTGTGAATGATTCCATCATAGTAAGCTGCTTTTTAGCCCTTTGTTTGTTACGGTCTTGTTTGCCTCGTAAAGAGTTGCATTTCCCGCACTCCACTGGAGGCTTTGGTTTCAGATGCAGTAATAAATTTGTTTTGCTGCTGCCTTTTTTTTTTTTTTTTTTTTTAAATACACTTGGCAGCGTGCAGTCATTTGTTTGTTCCACGCCTGTTGCCGCAAAACCAAAGTACTGACAACACTTTTATTTTCTTTGGAATAATTGTCTCGCTCTCGTTAGCATTAGGATTAGCTCTGCTTAGCTAGTAAGGAAGTAAGGGACGGCGCAAGCTACGGAAGCTCCTAAAGGGCAAAAAGTATGCCGGAGCAAGAGGAAAAAAAAATGTATTCTTTATATTCTAAATTGTCTGCAACAAAAAACTTGAATGTATTAATAAAATCGATATATCGCCCAGGCCTACGTTGTAACGACAAACGAAAAAAGTTGCCCTTAAGCAATGTAGCATCCTTGCTGGCGGCTAATGTACCTCCACAGTGCAAAGCTGCTTCCAGTGTAATCCTCGTCTCCTCATATAGACTGTTTCTCACAAGTACCATTATCACTGGAGAAGTTAACACAAAATACAATAATACAAAAAAGCAAAGCTAACTGCAAAGCTGTAGCTCTTGAAACCATTTTGACAGTAATGAAACCAAGTAAAGTATCAGTTATTGGTCGATACTACAGTGATTAGCGCAATATTTTTTATTACCAGAACATCGTTTTTTTTGTTGTTTTTGTTAACAAACTTGGTAAATAAGAGCCAATGGCTTCATGATCCTCCATGACAGTTTTGGACTATTTTCCTTGTTTTCACTTCCTGTGTGTTTTCATTTCCTGGTCTTAACACCGCCTCCATCACCTGTCCCTGATTGGATTCAGGACACACCTATTCCTGGTTGCCAATCAGGATGCCTTGTTCCTCTGGACAAGGCTGGATTATTGGGTTAGTTACTGAAAACCAGTAACTAGTTACTAGTTACTTTATTTCAAAAGTAACTCAGTTACTAATTCAGTTACTTACACCAAAAAGTAATGCGTTACTGTGAAAAGTAGCTATTTAGCTACTTTATTTTCTTTAACGCTCCCATTAATGCCCTTTTAGTAGGGTTGTTCGATAATGGCTTTTTGCCAATATCCGATATTGTCCAACTCTTTAATTACCGATACCGATATCAACCAATACCGATATCAACCGATACTGATATGGAATTAACACATTATTATGCCTAATTTGGACAACCAGGTATGGTGAAGATAAGGTCCTTTTTTTAAAAATTTATAAAATAAAATAAGATAAATAAATTAAAAACATTTTCTTGAATAAAAAAGAAAGTAAAACCATATAAAAACAGTTACATAGAAACTAGTAATTAATGAAAATGAGTAAAATTAACTGTTAAAGGTTAGTACTATTAGTGGACCAGCAGCACGCACAATCATGTGTGCTTACGGACTGTATCCCTTGCAGACTGTATTGATATACCGATAATGTAGGAACCAGAATATTAATAACAGAAAGAAAACAACCCTTTTGTGTGAATGAGTGTGAATGAGTGTAAATGGGGGAGGGAGGTTTTTTGGGTTGGTGCACTATTGTAAGTGTATCTTGTGTTTTTTATGTTGATTTAATAAAAACAAAAAAAAAACAAAACGATACCGATAATAAAAAAAACGATACCGATAATTTCCGATATTACATTTTAAAGCATTTATCGGCTGATAATATCGGCAGGCCGATATTATCGGACATCTCTACCTTTTAGCCTTCATTTCAGTACTGTTATTGCACTGGAGAATAATACAATCTGTTGATCAACTTGACATGCATTTGCATCACTGAACTCTGCTAAGCAATGTGGTCTAACCTGTGGTCAGTTTCTAGCCGATACAATATAAAAAATAAAGTAAAATAACATAGTAACGCATCATGTAGTAACTGTAACTGAGTTACTGAATATAAAAAAATAACGCGTTAGACTACTAGTTACCACCGAAAATAACGGCGTTACTGTAACGCGTTACTATGTAATGCGTTACTATGTAATGCGTTACTATGTAACGCGTTAGTCCCAACACTGTTCGTGACTTAGCGGCTGAGACATGTGTTTGCTTTCTATGCACTCCCTAGCTGCACATATTTTTATTTTGTGCTAAATACATTCTTATTACCAGCACACCCTCTCCTGTCTCTGCACCATGGGGTCATGTTGCAACTAAAACAGTCAGTCTTTTTTGTTTGTTTTGTGGCACAATTGATTGTATCATACATTTTGTATGTAATACAAAGGAATGAGGACATACTTTTGATATTTAATTGCCGTTGTATCCTGTTGGATTATTGTCATTATTTGTGAAACTGGATGCATTTTTCACAAACGACCAGCTGGTGTAACCACAGGTTTTGAGGGTTTCCCTAAAATGCCTATGACCTTTCTCTTTGGCCTGTAGGCTGTCAGGAACATAATCAGCTTTGTGTTGTCGGCTTCTAATAACACCCACATTTGTGTACCAGTGGGTGGTGTGAGTCAAAAAGTAGGATTTTGATCGGTGTGTGTGGCTTTTGGTAAACCCCGAAATGGAGGCCCCCATTTTCTCCAATGTGGACATCAGTCCAAAAAAGGCAACTTACTGTATTTGACATCCTCACGTGTAAACTTGACATTTTGTCCATGAAAAATAATGTACATGAAAATAAAGAATGTGGGATTTACAATGTTAAATATGAAGGATAAAACACTGAATACTAACATACAGAGGTGGGACCAAGTCATTGCTTTGCAAGTCACAAGTAAGTCTCAAGTCTTTGCCCTCAAGTCTCGAGTCAAGTCCCGAGTCAAGACAGGCAAGTCCCGAGTCAAGTCCAAAGTCAAGACTGGAAAGTCTCAAGTCAAGTCACAAGTCCTGCATTTTGAGTTTCGAGTCCTTTCAAGTCCTTTTAACCACAGACTAATATTTTTACACAGATTGTGTATGCTTTTAAACCGCTGTATTTTTTATTAAAACAAATGCATTTGAAATAGCAGGAAAAAAAATAGTGCTGACATTGCAATTCATAATAGCATTATTAAACAGTCATTTTAATAGTTTAAACAATTTTAAACATTTAACTAATTCCTTTACAGAATAAACACATTTGCAAAAACAAGTGCAACTGTACTTATTTGTACTAAAGTGTTAACATTGTATTTCCATGGCATATTGCATTGTAACTAGTTCCACAGCAGTTTCTATTCTGTTCTTACCTTATCTCATTGATCTCATCTCATACTGTATGTGTGTTTATGTGTGCAAACACATGAAAAACATAACAAATACATGAACATAACAATGAACAGAGTTGTACTTTTTAGATGTCAGGGCCCTATGCAAAATGTACACATTCTTAATATAGTATACATTTTAACTGACCTTTATTTGACTATGTTTGTCTTTTTGTAGGTGGCTAAAATACGCGGTGCTGCTGACCGCCGTCTAACGTTATGTTACTGTGTGTGATACATTGACTAACGTAACGTTAAGTGTAGGTACCTCATGCAACCCTGCTTAAAAAAATCACTTGACAAAAAGTATGAATAAGGTAGCAAACTGCAGTGGACGCAACATATTGCTGTGTTTGAAATGATGTTATAACCATAGACATCTTATAAGTAGACGCAGTATTGGTTGCTGTGACGCGAGCAAATTGCATCTTGAAGTGGTGATGAGGAGCCGGCGAGCAGCCTAAACTGACAGTTGACAGGTAGAAAACAAAGATGCCGGGCTGGTGTTCAGCGTTTTCCTGCTCAAATGAGCGGACTGTTGAAAATAGGAATCGGGGGATTACTTTTCACAAGTAAGATTTAACATTAATGTACTATTGGTTGTATTTTATGAAAATAACATTACCACAGAGTTGAGAAGGAGCAAAGATCTTCAATATTTGTATGTGAAAATCACAAATACATCTTCTGGGGGAGGATGACCCCCCTACAGGGGTTTGGTTTACAAACTTTCTGCCCCACCTAAAACAAAATTTACCAGCCGCCACTGATTATGATGCATTCTCATTTTAGGCAAAATATAAGACAATACTTTCTTAACAGTATAATTGTAACCAGGAATAAGTCTTCAAGTAACAATATTCAAATACTAACATTGTTGGGTAAGACAGCATTTGGTTTTATTCTGAATCCAGTGAAACAGATTGGTGGTTTTAGCTGATATAAAGACTTTCAGGTGTTTATATATGTTTAAGTATTTGGCAGACGCTTTTATCCAAAGCGACATACATAAAAAATACATATATAACAATCACTGTAAACATGATCATTTAAGGGAAGAATGTAATACAAAATATCAATACAAAGTGTCAAGACAGAATAAACTCTCTGCTGCTGCAGCAACAGAGATACGGTCTATAAGATATATAGATATCTAATGTATTCATACATTGTTTATGTAGGATATACGCATGTATATATAACGTAATTATATTGTTTCTTCAACTTAAAAATAGCTGACCGTTTTTTTCCCCCTTCTCTGGGCTTATATTCCCAGTTTTGATCTCGGACGTCTGGTCACTTATAGCATATAAGAATATCATATTACTGTTAAGCAAACTATGAATAATAAAACATGTGTCCGTTATCATAGCTACACGTATGACAAAAATACGCGTGAAAATGAGTGGTATTCAGTGAGGTAAAATGAATTAAATGCGCTGACAGTTCATTGCTCCTGCCAAATGAATTGCACTGAGTGGAGCGGATCACTACTCCAAGATGGCGGCCCCGCGTCTCGTCTGCGCCAGTAAGCAGTAGCGCTCGATGCTGTGTCTACTTATAAGATGTCTATGGTTATGACGTTAGCAGTGAGTTTACAGCCTCACTGATTTAACTACACAGCAAATAAAAGTCATGTTACTTAGCCAATAAACGTTATCTTACATTCAAAACTTACCCTTCTTTGTGCAACTTCAAATGTCGAACGAAGTTGGAAGTTGTTGCGTCTCCGTCTGTAATATTCGAACTGCGTGATTTGCATACGGCAATTCGTTTTTTGTTGACCAAGTCGTAGTTTTTATACCCGAACGAAACCAACTTTGGTATAAATCTTTCTCACTGGCGCGTTGTTTGACAACTCTTGTTCATTGGTTGTCCTGCAATTTGATTGGCTGAATGCTGTGTGATGAAAACAACGTAGATCTAATTTGATTGGCTGTTGTACTGAGAGCACACACGCTGACACGCAGCACACACGCTGATAGACAGACACGTACAAAATGAAAGCTACGGAGCGCTCCCAAATAACTTTTTAAACTTTAGGTTTTGGGGAAAGTAGCAAGTCATGTCAAGTCAAAAGGCTCAAGTCCAAGTGAAGTCACAAGTCATTGATGTTAAAGTCTAAGTCGAGTTGCAAGTCTCTTTACATTTTGTCAAGTCGAGTCTAAAGTCATCAAATTCATGACTCGAGTCTGACTCGAGTCCAAGTCATGTGACTCGAGTCCACACCTCTGCTAACATATGAACGTTGCAATGTTGTTTTTGACAACCATCTTACATTTAGTCTTATTTTTAGTCTTTTGGACTAAAATGCTTATTAGTTTTAGTCACATTTTAGTCACTTTTATATGTGATAGTTTTAGTCCAGTTTTAGTAGACAAAAACTCAAAAGGGTTTTAGTCTAGTTTTAGTCGATGAGAAGTCAAAAAGGTTTTAGTCTAGTTTTAGTTAAAAAAAAAAGAATAAAAAGTATAATATAAGTATATAAGTATAGTCTTTTAACAAATTAATTTAGGTCAATAAGTATTGGAGATTGCTGTTGGGCAGTGTCACACATAAGTTGTGAAAATAGCAGCAGATCTATAAGTTCAACCCATTGTAAGCTTGCAGATCTGCTATTTTCACAAATAATTACAATAAAGGAATGGTTTTAGACATATAAGGTTTCCACCCAACAGCAAATTTCTGATCCAAGGATTGTGTATTACACACAGATAAAGTGGTAACAGTGGTATCAAAGTTCATTACTCCAAAAAATCCAAAAAACAAAAACATTCTACTTCAGCAATTTTGGCTTTATTTCTCAGAATTTGTTATATTACAATGAACATAAACATGCCCAAAATATGAGTGATGGATGACGAACACATATGCTCAACTTGGCCCTGTCTGCCAGTGCAATTACAACATATATCATACAACCCCACTCTCTTTAATTTGTGCAAACCATGTAATAAAATAATCAATTAATTCCTGATTCCTTAATGGGGCTGCACAACGTCACTTGTGGCTTTTAGGCTAAAGCTAGCAGACTCCACGTATAACAGTAACTCGACCTGTTTAACATATCAAGTTACGTGCTGACAGAACGTACTCACAAAGAGATAATCACACCGTCACTGAATGTAAACATGGCTAAACATGCTGCTAAAGTAACACACACATAATGAATTGACGTTAGCGTAACAAAAGCTAACTTTAGCCTGAAGTTAGCAGCCTATTTGCGCCAGGAGTATGTGGAAAACGTACTAATGTATTAGCTTACTATGACATATATCGATTATGTTAACAGCATTTGTAACTTACCTTCGAAAAAATATCCTTGTGGCGAGCCTTAAGGTGCCGCTTAAGGTTGGTCGTATTTTTTCCGCATATTTTGTGGCCACATTTGTCACCGTCTTCTTTCACAATACACTCTGTTTTATTATCTGCTGGGTTATATTTAAAATACACCCATATGTCGTCTCTACGTTTGCGACCACCGAGCCCCTGTGTTGAAACTGCCGCCGCCATCACGATCCATTGCCTGATGAGTAACAACAGTCTGACGTGTTGAGCACGTTGTGCGCTGCACGCCAGTTGGTGGGCGTGGTTTTAATTGACACACACAATAAACAGAAATGTCATGCATTTTAAACGTCTGACAGATTACCCACTAACATTTTCGTCCGTTCTCGTCTCGTCAACGAAAACTCACACACGTCTCGTCATGTTTTTGTCATCAGAGAGACATGTTTATCTCGTCACCGTCTCGTTATCGTCATGAAAAAAAGTGGCGTCAACAAAATGATTTCGTCATCGTCATCGTTGACGAAAACAACACTGGAACGTTGCTCCTCTTTTACAATCAAGCGAAAGGCAACAAAGATGCAACAAACACGCTAAGGGTAAAAAAAACAAAAACACAATCTGATAAAATATCACTTTTCTGCAGAAATTTGTTATAAAAATCTGCGTCCGCAACTGTCCCTGACAGCAGCGTTTCAGCACTGCTTAGTGCCTCGTCTGAGCTGTTGTGACATAGATTACCTTACTAACTCGTATATTACTCAAAACCGCAGATTCCAACCATTGAAATACTTTCTATAGTTCAAGGCTTAAGCCTGGAATTTACTCTTGCGTCGCGTAGCTTGCGTCCCCTCAGATGGCGTCTTGTTTGATTTATAGTTCTTCCGTGGGGGGTGGCGTCAAGCTTGTAATTCACTTCCAAAACACTAAGGGGCAGTGTCTCCAGAAGGAGCAACTGCAGCTGTTGACTAAATACTGTATTTTCTTGCTGTGAAGTGACGACATCAACATCTGTGTCTACACTGGAACTAATCGTTCGCAATCATCAGATTACTTTTAATGGACATTTTACTTATAAACCAGAGGAAAATACCTTGGTGAAGATGGACTGTCCAACTTCTGAACGTGTCGCGGCAGAGGATGTTAATATTTGCAACGCTATTTGGTGGTTCGGCACATGGGACTAAAGAGCTGTCATGTAAAAAAACCCAAAAACTTAAATAACTATTTTAAGTAAACATGCTGGTGTTATTGCAGAGCTGGGCAAATATTTTGACTCGGGGGCCACACAGAGAAAAAATTTGTCTGGGGGGGGCAAATGTGTATGTGTGTATAAATTATATTTACACATTAAGCCGTAAAAATCTGCTGTACAGTATGTGTGTTTGGGTCCCTTTTTTCAGGAACACTAATACCAAAAGTCACAATGTCCGATAGAGTTCTAAACAAGTTATGACAGAACCCCTCAAAAAAAAGGAATGGAATTTTACAGTTTTTTTTTACTGAATGAGACACCCAAAATGGACATGAAAATAAAGAAAGTTGGATTTACAATATTAACTATATAACACTGAATATTAACAACATATGAACATCGTCCCTCTTTTACTTCTCAGACCAGCTCCTCGATAGTTGTTTATCTTTCGCAATCAAGCAAAACGCAACAAAAATGTAAAAAACAGCAAAATATAAATGCAAAGGGTAATAAACACCTACAATATGATATATTATCACTTTTGTGCAGACATTTGTTGTACAAATGATCTTATGCATCTGTTCTGGACACATGCGTTTGGGGCTGGCTGCTCTGAAAATAAACCCCGCCCGCTTTGTTCCTCGTCTGAGCTGCTGTGACCTAGATTACTGTAAAACTCGTATAACACTCAAAAGCGCAGATTTCAACCATTGAATTACTTTCTATAGTTCAAGACTTACGGTCATTTAAAAACAGCACTACACATCATAATGGTGGCTACAGTTTTGATGTTAAAAGGTCTAAAAAAATTACGTAGAACTTTCGGCGGGCCGGATTGAAAATCTTAATGGGCCGCATGTGGCCCGCGGGCCGTATTTTGCCCAGGTCGGTGTTAATGTGTATAGAGTCATGTTCAGAGTTCACGTTTTTCATTCCGTGCCTACAGGACAATGATTATTAACGGAGAATGAGAAGTGTGTGTGAGAGAAAAATACCTGTGTGCATGAGAGAGAATATGTGTCGGATTTGAACCTGTTAGCACAAGATTGTCAATAAAAGTTAAGAGTGCCGTACTTTGTGACATTTTCTGGATGCAATAACCACACAATACGCTAAAAAACCCCGACACATTTAGTTATTATTTTTAAAAAAGCACAGCGATATTAAGTACACAATATCAGTTTTCATCCAAATGTTTGCTCACGGTTTTATTTCATACAATAATTGGTGCGTTTTAAGTACAGTCTGCTCACCTGTGTTCAGGGACCTTCCTTGGCAAAAACTGATCAATCACAGACGCAAACGTAGGATTTTTTTGGGAGGTGCACGTAGGCTACATGGGAGGCTACCCAGGAGGAGGGTGGGACCTCGATGTCGCCTAGCTACGCGACTCAAAAGTATGCACCGGTCTTTACGGTAATTCGAAAACAACACTGCACATCATAATGGCGGCTACAGTTTAGATGTTAAAGCTCTAAGAAATGTCCGGCGGTCCGGGTTGAAAATCCCACGGGGCATTATTTGCCCAGGTCTGCTCTCGACCATCGCCTGAAACCCTGAAGTGCCTCTAGGTCAAGGGACGGCAACCCAGCAATTAATCATCTATTATTGTCATTCATCCGTGGTGAGTAATCAGTAGTGACATGTATTTAATAAGTGTGTGAGGCATATTACAGGCTGGATCATGCTTTAATGCATTTAACTTGTTAGCAGCTTCCCTTGTCACCAGCGAACAATGACTGTTAGAGACAGGGAGAGGAGAATTAAGAGCTGAATCAAATTACAGTAGGGTAGGGATTCATATGGCCCCATTCCTGGGTGGATCTCACGTGAGAGGATGAAGGGCTGGGGTTAACAATTTTGCTAAATTAGTCTGCTGAGAATTATGGGAAGCACCACTCTACATAACTGACGCTGTGGTCAAATTTGGATTTGCCACAAAACACATTTTAAAATATTCAATACTCAACTGCCATCTGGCGGCTAAAGTGGTTAGTGCACGCCCCAAATTTGTCACGCTTCATGTGTCAGGTAAACCGTGACAAATTGGGTCGTATAGATCCGCTCAGTGGACTTGTTTAGACCTGCTCAATGGCATCGTGGTTAGTTAGAGTGTCCGCCCTGAGACAGGAAGGTCGTGAGTTCAAAACCCGGCCGAGTCATACCAAAGATTATAAAAAAAATGGACCCATTGCCTCCCTGCTTGGCACTCAGCATCAGGGGTTGGAATTGGGGGTTGAATCACCAAAAATGATTCCCGGGCGCGGCCACCGCTGCTGCTCACTGCTCCCCTCACCTCCCAGGGGGTGAACAAGGGGATGGGTCGAATGCAGAGGGTAATTTCACCACACCCATAGTGCGTGCGTGACTATTGTTGGGACTTTAACTTTATATGAATCTCCTTCCTACTTTAAGTGATGTAGCAAAAGGCTGCGCAATTGTTACAATTTTAATTATGATCACTATTTCGGCTGCCACAATTAAATGAGGGTGATCATCTGCGTTTTAAACATTGAAAAAAGCAAGGACATCAAATCAACCACTTGCATAGCCTGCAGTGGCTGAAAAAGCATCAGTGGATTGTCTTAAAGCACCTTGAAGCGACCCAGGCCCACGCCAGAGGCCATTGTATTGGCCTATTGACAAAGTTTTCCTGGGCTTCTACAGCCGGTCACCTCGTTTCATTTCTGTGGAGTCAAACTGGACGTTCGTTAAGAAACGCACTGTTGTTATTCGATGGCGACAGGTGTGGACGGTATTGTTTGTCTTCTTGGAGCCGCACTTGCAGGACTAGATAAGAGACTGCTAAATAGAGTCTGGAGACACTTTTACATCGAGTGTCAACATTTCACGCTGGGCCGCTGGCATACTGGCAAGAGGTATTCCCCTTTAGAATTCATGCACCCCTTGCTTCTGCGCATGCGCACAAATCCAGGAAAGGTGGACATGTAATTGTGCATTGAGGGAATCTGTCACGAACACGCATCTGTGCGGTTCTTGTTGTAAAATCAGGACAATATTGGTAAGAATAAGCTTCATCTCGATTAATACTCAAGTAGCTTAAATCTTAGCTCCGAAGATGCGCTTAGCTACAGATTCATCCACCACAAGCAAAAGCATGGCGGTTGCACAGGCACAAAAGCTACGTTGTTAGCCTAGTTCATTACATATTATGTGATTTAAGGATTCAATTGAAGGATTCAAGGAACTTGGTGAAGTCACGTCCACGCCCCCCCAACAATATCTTTTACCTAACACGGGGGTCAGCAACCCGAGGCTCTTTAGTGCCACCCTAGTGGCTCCCTGCAGCATTTTTAAAAAAGGATTGGAGATGGAAAAAGATGGGGGAAAAATATTTTCTTGTTTTAGTATGTTTTTTTTTAGGACAAACATGACACAAACCTTCCCAATTGTTAGAACGCCCACTGTTTAATATGTTTGTGTGTATGCTTTGTGTGTATGCTTCACAGTATTTGGTGAATATCGTTTTGTCCTACTAATTTTGGCGGTTTTTGAACTCACCATAGTGTGGACTGTGACGCAACAGTTTGTTTACATGTAAAATCCTCCACTCTTTCTTTGTCTCATTTTGTCCACCAAACGTTTTATGCTGTGCGTGAATGCACAAAGGTGAACTTTGTTGATGTTATTGACTTGTTGGAGTGCTAATCAGGCATATTTGGTCAGTGCATGACAGCAAGCTAATCAATGCTAACATGCTATTTAGGCTAGCTGTATGTACATATTGCATCATTATGCCTTGTTTGTAGGTATATTTGAGCTCATTTAATATCCTTTATAATATATAATTTAGTTTTGCATTTCTAATGACACATTATCTGTATATCATATTGGCTGCATTTCAGATAGTTGTTTGTGTGCCATGTTGTTCCAAACCACAGCAAACATTCCATAGCTTACCAAAGATTGTAATAAATATATTAAAAGAAAGCCTGCCAATTCCCTTAACTTGGACACACACATCTATACCTTTGGCCATTTAAAGCCAGTCATTTCCAGAAGTTATCTCACCTTCTGAGTAGCATCTGATTTATTAATAGTTTCCAATGTTGTGAAAATGTGTAGAATAAATATACAATTTCAACATTTCTGTCAACGGAGATTTGCTTCAGCCCGCGACACAGTCATTTTGATAGTAGGCTATTATAGCTAATATAGACACTTAGGTCATGTGTTGCCTTCATTATACGACTTATATACGGCTTTTTATTTTTTGCAGCTCCAGACAGATTTGTTTTTTGTATTTTTAGTCCAGTATGGCTCTTTCAACGTTTTGGGTTGCCGACCCCTGACCTAAGATGATGAATAATCGGGAATTCATTATTGGTAAAAATTATTTGGGATCATTTTGGCCATCATTTTGCAGCCCTAATGTAACGTCTGGACAAAGGCACGCAAAGTCTAACAATCTTTTAAAACATTATTGCAGAATACGCCTAGAAGCAGTGCTAAGATCCAACACCACACACACATTTTGCCGTAGTACTCACAACAAGAACACCGAACTTGCTTATTATGCACCAATCACAGTGACGGTGAGTGAGGTGCATTCAAGAACCCCCAAATCCTGTACATCAACATTACAACACAAGCCAATTGTTTTTTGACACATTCTGTATTTCTGCTAGTTTTGCTGCGATAATAATGACAAGAGGGGGGCAGAGCAGAAAAGAAACGGCAGATCCACAGGTTCGGTGGCCACCGATGAAGCGCTGGTTGTCCAAAGTCGGGACCTGGGGTGGACCGCTCGTCTGTGCATCGGTTGGGGACGTCTCTACTCTGCTGACCTGTCTCCGCTCGGGATGGTCTCCTGCTGGCCCCACTATGGACTGGACTCTCACAATATTATGCTAGATCCACTCGACGTCCATTGCACCGGTCGCCTCCAAGGTTTCTCATTGTCCCATTGGGTTGAGTTTTTCCTTGCCCTGATGTGGGATCTGAGCCGAGGATGTCGTTGTGCCTTGTGCAGCCCTTTGAGACACTCGTGATTTAGGGCTATATAAGTAAACATTGATTGATTGATTGAATTTATTGTGCATCGTATTTTATATAGTTGGATTTGTTTTTCCATCCATTTTCTACCGCTTGTCCCGTTCGGGGTCGCTGGGGGTGCTGGAGCCTATCTCAGCTGCATTCAGGCGAAAAGGGGGGTACACCGCCTAATCCCAGGGCCATCCATCCATCCATCCATCCATCCATCCATGGATGGATGGATGGACAAAATGTGTTTTTATTTTTTAAGTACTTTTTTTTTATAAGGTATTGTTTTTATATACAATGTACAGTACATCATTTCCCTCATCCTAAATCAGAGGAGAACGTCCACCGACAGTAGCAGGAGGTCTTGGAGGAGGACCAATTATGCTGACACAGCAGCACAATCCAGGCTTTATTAGAGTGTTTGCGTGTGATTTCTGAACATAATGCACTACATGAACGTTTCTTAAAAACATCGGCACAGCCAATGACATATCAATGAGATACATGACTTCACAGTGTCTCGGAGTGCATTTACTAATTCTGATGAAAACAAAAAAAGTAATGTAAAGAAGTTGTGTCAGATAAAGTTTAACATACAAATCCACCTGCTCACTTAATTATTTTTCCTTAACCCTTGTTATCTTGGGAAATATAATTTAATGTAATTTTCTCGAAAATTATGCACATGACTTGCATTTTTAAAAAAAGGACCCGTCTGCAATCAGTGCGTTGGAAAGGCAACATTGACAAGTTACCAGTATGTAATATGTCCAATTAGGATTTAATAATGCCTAGATGCAGTGACCCCTCCATCTCTCCTGCATTCTAAAACGCTAATGTAATGGCTGTTTTTCATTTGGTTGATGACCGTTATATATCATCTGCATCGTTCATATGCTTACATGCACAAAACGCTCACACTCATTCACTCACACTGATGGAAGACAGTTAGTGGAGCATATCAATCATTTGTCCATAAGAGAGGTTCATTTACTAATTAAAATCTTCAAAACAGACTGAAATTGACATAGCACTAAATTCTTAATCACAAGTTTTGACCAGAAACTGACGATACAATCTATGGCCGCACATTAATCAGGCCCATGCAAATAGGTTTTATGAACCACCGTTTTTTTGTCTAATCACCGTGGTCATTTATTTAGCCTTCAATTTGCTTCGCAGAACTAAAGTATTCAATCATTTAGACGTGTGTGTTGTGAAGCGGCCTGCATCCTTTTACTCTCTGATGATGCTGTATTTTACGTGCGTATAGTAAGTTGCAGCTGGTTTGCTAATGCGGATGCCTGTCAAAATCAAATGGGCCATGTGCTTTATTCTAATGAACCAGGCGGAGAGGGCAACACTCTTTCATTTGCTTTCAGCCAAGATTTAAGATGAAATGATGCCTTTGGTCATTTACAGTGCAGATGTCAAGGGCATCGTAGATGATGTCTTTCTGCCTGCAGTACATTGTGGAAGCATAAAAATCCATCCCATAGACAACATGTATAAAGTAAGAGAACCTTTAAGTACAGTACTTGCCTTCGGGACAGGTTCATATAGTTTTATGTATGCTATTACTTAGGTATTGGAGGTAGGTTAAGTATTTTTGTGGTAAAACTCATTATCAAATTAGTCACCTAAATTAGTGCTGTCAAATGAGTCATTCTTTAATTAGATTCATCACACTTATGAATTGTGATTAATCATTTGAATCATTTAAATCAACTATGAAAAAAGACCTATTCAATTCAATTTTATTGTCAAAATGTCACAATTGAAAGTTTAAAAAATATTTTGCTTGAATGCAAGTCATTTATTTGTTCAACACTTGCTAATAGTATTATATGTATCTATTTTTTTGTCAGGAACTGACTGAGTTGCTTGCAGCGCGACTCCAGGTTGCAGAGATGGCAGGCAGGTAAAACGTTTTAAGCTGGTTCAAGTCATATCTACAAGATAGGAACTATTTTGTTTTCATTGGTGACTTTGTATCAGAACCAACCAACGTAATGTGTGGAGTCCCCCAAGGTTCAATCTTGGGGCCGACTTTATTCAACATCTATATGCTCCCACTAGGACAAATCATGCAAAATAATAACATTGACCATTATTGCTATACCGATGACACCCAAATCTATGTAGCGCTATCACCAAATGACTATCGCCCCATAGATCTTCTGTGCCAGTGCATTGAGCAAGTCAAACACTGGGTGTGCCAAAATTTCCTACAACTAAATGAAGATAAAACTGAGATAATTGTTTTTGGTGCTAAAAAAGAAAGGTTTAAAGTCATCCAACACCTTCGATCACTGTCCCTGAAAACCTCAAATAAAGCCAGAAATCTTGGGGTTATTTTAGATTCTGATTTACATTTTGACAGTTCCATCAAATCAGTAACAAAATCGGCCTACTATCACCTCAAAAATGTAACAATACTTAGAGGGCTCATGTCAGCTCAAGACTTAGAAAAACTTGTACATGCCTTTATTACCAGTAGGCTAGACTATTGTAATGGTCTCTTTGCAGGTCTTCCCAAAAAAACTGTCAGGCAGCTACAGCTTGTTCAGAACGCTGCTGCTAGAGTTCTAACAAAGACCAAAAAATGTGAGGACATTACACCAATTCTTAAATCCTTACATTGGCTCCCTGTACATCAGAGAATTGATTTCAAAATCCTCCTGCTCACATATAAATCACTACAATGTCTAGGGCCGAAGTATATCACTGATATGCTCCCACTATACAAGCCTTCTAGATCACTAAGATCTTCTGAGACCAATCTGTTAGCGGTTCCAAGAGTAAACGCAAATCAAGGGAGAGCATCATTCAGTCACTATGCAACAACTAGCTGGAATAAACTTCCTGAAGATGTCAGACTCTCCCCAACTCTGACTACTTGTAAAACTAGACTGAACACTTTTATGTTCACCTTAGCTTTCAGCTAAATCTTTTAATCTTTTAACTTTTAACGTCCGTACTGTTTTTATTTTTATTGTCTGCTTTTTAATTTTGCTTTTATTTTCTTTCATTTCACTTTGTTGTCTGTGAAGCACTTTGAGTCTGCCTTGTGTATGAAAAGTGCTATACAAATAAAGTTGCCTTGCCTTGCCTTGCCTTGCCTTTATTTCAAGGGGTCATATTATGATTTTCTTTCTCCATTTAAAACACTTCCTTGTAGTCTGCATAACATGTAATGGTGGTTCTTTGCTCAAAATATTGCATAGATTATGTTTTACAGACCATTTTAAGTCTCTTTAGAATGCGCCATTTTGTGGGCGGTCTTATTCAGGTTCCAAAACCCTCCTCCAGGTCAAGTCCTCTTTATCTCCACCCAGTGAGCCATGTTGTGGCTTTTAGTGCTTCCAGCTTACATATCAAGCCTACTGACAGACACAAGTTAGAAAAATATGCAACTTTTTAAAATTTTTTTTTATTAATCAATCAAACAAAATAATACACAATAATAATACACTTCCAATTCCGAAACCTAACCCGGCCCCGCAACATTCAGAATAGCAATCAACAGAGCAATTGACTAGTACTTATTATTAGAAATGGCAACAGTTGAGGATTTTAGCATGCGTGTGCATGTACAAGCCAGTCTGCCCCACAACAAGAGGATAGAGAAAAATAAGGAAGCTTTTGAGTAAAACTTTGGACTACAACTGAATGAAAATGGCAGACTCGCACAAAGCTTTTCGGGTAAACCTATACCTTATATGGAGACGTCTGCTGACATAACTAAAGGACAATAAGTCAGTAAAGTCTCAAATTTTAAACAACAAGTTTAGAAGAAGGCAAGATTGTTTTATAAATATCCATGCCAAGCCTCCATGGTTTGATTTACAATTTCCAGGACTTCTCGGGATCCCAATCAAACAAAACAGGCACCAACAGGTAAGATAAAGTGCTTTTGTATAATAGGACCCCTTTAATGATTGTAGATGAAAATGAGTGCACAGAAAAGTCAACACGTGACGTGGTAGAAAAAAACCTTACCTACACAGATGAAGGGAAGTGAATTATATGTATATAGCGCTTTTCTCTAATGACTCAAAGCGCTTTACATAGTGAAACCCAATATCTAAGTTACATTTAAACCAGTGTGGTGGCACTGGGAGCAGGTGGGTAAAGTGTTGCCCAAGGACACAACAGCAGTGACTAGGACGGCGGAAGCGGGAATCGAACCTGGAACCCTCAAGTTGCTGGCATGGCCACTCTACCAACCGAGCTATGCCTCCCCACAGATAACAGCTAAACGAGTGGAGATAAGGAGTAAGCACCAGCTTGGAACTCAACACAATGATCCAGCCGACTTTAAAAGACAGGGCCGACATATAAGGAAACACTCTGATAGGCAATGAGGAACAGGTGTGTCCTGATTGCAAATCAGGGACAGGTGTGTCTGAGCCAGTGCCCAGTGACGACGAAGGAAAGTACACAGGAAGTGGAATCTAGAAATAGGAATGCTGGAACAGAAATAACACTAAAACAGGAAAATAATATAAGTACTATATTATATTAATATATCATATGATTATTATATTGATATATTATTATAATAATATCTTCTAAATAACACAAGTCCAGAACTGTCATAGAGAATAATGACAATTTGGAAGCAAATTTTGCCAGTCAGAGTGTCATCTTTGCACCTGATCACTGACCATATATAACCCACGCCGCCTTTCAGGTAACCATCTACGGTTAAGGTAAAGGAAAAGGAGCATGTGCGGTCCAAATAAGTTGCGTAATTATTCTGCGTCTGTATATGATTAATGCGATTATTTTGTCACTAAGCTCATGCGTTGCTTTCACAGCCCTAATTTAAATACACAATATTGTGCTGTACTCCCTTTATGATGATACTCAAAAATGTTTGGTTTTCTTTTTTTTTTGTCCTGTCCAGCTTCTCAGGCAAATCATATTGTTGATGGAGATGCCCATATCGACTGTACAGATTTACTTTACAAAAGAGAAGAGTGGGATACTTCTCTTGTTGCCTTATTTGTATTTGACTTTATTAAATGGATTTATACTATTATTTGGTGCAGCCGGGCCGGAGCAGGAGGGGAGAGAAAGAGAAAAAAAGGAAGGCAGAGGGGGAAATTGCGGGGAAAAGAGGGGGATAAGACAGAGACACAACAACAACAGCAAACACACCAATAACAATAACAACAACAACAACAACAACAACAACAGAACAGCCTCATCAAATAGGATATGCACAAATATGATGTTAAAAGTGATAGCAAAGAAACAGATAGTGAAATAAATATTAATAATACAGAAATGACAATAAACATTATTACACTACAAATGGAGCAATACAAATACCAATAGAAATAGCACTATTGATAATGAATAATAACAATAATGACCTCTATTATCAACAATACAATTGTTTCAAATGCAACAATACATCAATGTAATGATAAGTTGAAATACAAAAGTTCCAATGATTGTCACACACGAGGTGTGGCAAAATTATTCTCTGCATTTGACCCATCACCCTTGATCTCCCCCCGGGTTGGTGAGGGGAGCAGTGAGCAGCAGCGGTGGCCGCGCCCGGGAATCATTTTTGGTGATTTAACCCCCAATTCCAACCCTTGATGCTGAATGTGTCAAGCAGGGAGGTAATGGGTCCCATTTTTTATCGTCTTTGGTATGACTCGGCCGGGGTTTTAACTCACAACCTACCGATCTCAGGGCGGACACTCTAACCACAAGGCCACTGAGTATGTTTAGATATACATATCTTAATTAATCTCCAATTAATCCTAAAATCTAGTCTTTTTATTTTATATATTTTGTCAGATCTTTTTTGCAATGAATCGATACTCTCAATTTATTCTTTGATACAACAAATATAATAAAACAGGTTACACCATCTCCTATTGGCTGCGGACGTATGAAGTATATGATTCTTAAGAACATATTTTTGAACATTTCTAATAGATTTAGAATCGGTTTAAATAAGAATCACGATTCGGATGTACCGTATTTTCCGCACTATAAGGCGCACCTAAAAACCTCCAATTTCCTCAAAAGCTGACAGTGCGCCTTATAATCCGCTGCGCCTTATATATGGACCAATATTGAGCCACAACAGGTCTCGCAACTACGGTAACTACGCCGACTCCATTTCCCCCCTTCTACGGCTGCTTACCGTAGAAGAAGAAGCGCTTCTTCTTCTACGGGGGAAAATGAAGTCGGCGGCTGCTTACTGTAGTTGCGAGACCTAAACTTTATGTAAAGACCCAAAAATGGCTCCTATTAAGAGACACGCTTACGACGCAGAGTTTAAACTCAAGGCGATCAGTCACGCAGTAGAACACGGGAATAGAGCAGCAGCGAGAGAATTGGAAGTGGAGGAAGTAACATGATGACCTGCGCCAAGTAAAGAAGGCTAAACAGAGTTTCCGAGGGAACAAAGCGAGATGGCTACAGTTGGAGGACAAACTCGAACAGTGGGTTGTTGAACAGAGAGCAGCAAGTAGAAGTGTCAGTACAATCACTATTTGTTTTGTTGACATTCCCTTTAGCGCAGCTCCATCTAATGGATGCATAACGTAACCCCAGCCTCTACTGTAGCGTCTATTCTATGCGCCTTATAATGCGGTGCGCCTTATACACTACCGTTCAAAAGTTTGGGGTCACCCAAACAATTTTGTGGAATAGCCTTCATTTCTAAGAACAAGAATAGACTGTCGAGTTTCAGATGAAAGTTCTCTTTTTCTGGCCATTTCGAGCGTTGAATTGACCCCACAAATGTGATGCTCCAGAAACTCAATCTGCTCAAAGGAAGGTCAGTTTTGTAGCTTCTGTAACGAGCTAAACTGTTTTCAGATGTGTGAACATGATTGCACAAGGGTTTTCTAATCATCAATTAGCCTTCTGAGCCAATGAGCAAACACGTTGTACCATTAGAACACTGGAGTGATAGTTGCTGGAAATGGGCCTCTATACACCTATGTAGATATTGCACCAAAAACCAGACATTTGCAGCTAGAATAGACATTTACCACATTAGCAATGTATAGAGTGTATTTCTTTAAAGTTAAGACAAGTTTAAAGTTATCTTCATTGAAAAGTACAGTGCTTTTCCTTCAAAAATAAGGACATTTCAATGTGACCCCAAACTTTTGAACGGTAGTGTATATGAACACAGTTTTAAAATAGGCCATTCATTGAAGGTGTGCCTTATAATCCGGTGCGCCTTATAGTGTGGAAAATACGGTACATTGATTTTTTTTTTAGCACGCTTATTTACAAACCTGACCCTCCTCATTGTGACTCAAGAGGCAAAACAAATTGTTTTGTATATTCTATACTCATACTTATAGGCACAACATTTAAAAAAAAAAAAAAAAATCTAATACATAAAAAAATCTATTCAGGTCACCTTCAGATTGTTTCTTCTTGGAGTAAATTCCTGCTAAATGGTCCCGCTTTCGTTTGCCGTTTTGTAACATAACTGCTTTTGACCCCTTGGAAAACAGAGATTCATGGCTGCTTTCATCCGTGCTGAGACAGGTTTGTCTTTGATGGGAGAATGTAAATGTGTCATTTATACCTGTCTTGTCTTTTATCATGATAAAGCAGTTCATACTCTGGGAAAAAAGGGGGAAAGAGAAATCCAAGCAGGAGCTTCATTCATCGCCTGTCCTGTTTCATTCACACGCTTGTGAGTCTCCATCATGTTCCTCTCAGTAGGCGTCAAGAGGCCCGCTTGCATTGAAACAAATCTCTCATATTCGGCTTTTTGATTTCAGTCTTTCCCCCTGTCGTCTCTCCTATTAGCTTATTCATTCTTCACATGTGACTGCCGGCCTGTTAAGGTCATATTAAACAAAAGCAATCCACTTTAAATGGTTATCTACGACGTGCATTAAAAAGCTCTTTGCTGCCCTTTAAATATTGTGATTGGGTTATAGGGAGGTCGCTGTTTCGGAGCGCTGATCGCTCTCCCAGGAGCCTGCTTCAGAATATAAATTGAGTAATATTATAAAGGCAGGCACTCCAGAAGGACTGGGTAATGAATAGGATTCATGATCTGAGGAGGAACAGGAGGTCATGCAATGAAGTGAAATACTCTAATAACTCCAATCCAAACCTAGTCAAATGATGATACATTAACTGGGAGTATTCCTTTTTTCCTTTCCTCTATCAGATCTGCAGGCGCAAAGCTGGTAAAAAAAAAAAGACCCGACTAGTAATGGTTGTTACCACCCAGGTCCAAGCTTTACTTTTTTGGGGGACTTTGAGGTCACCTAAAAACAATAAGGTATCAGATCAAATCACAGAAAATCTTATAATCTCCTGAAAAGAAATAGATAAATAAAAAAGGATCATATGACTCATGCAATTTCAACTGTATCATGAAGTATACCGGGCAGATCAGACAGCAGATTACTGCCACCAAAGGCCTAAATACAAGATTTTCGATGTAATCCTCTGCGATTATGATTTATTGTTCTCTGCAAGGAATTAGATTTATCATCTTGCATAGTATGATGGGTTTCCTTGAGGTGGCCCACGCATGGTTTTTGCATGTCATCCCTTTTAAATCAAGACAAATCTGGTAGATTGTTGGCTGTGTGCATCTCTGACCTACCGTACTTGAACCTGATTGCATGTTATTTAACTGTGTCCTACTGAGATTAATATTATAAAGCTCCTCCGTCATACACATGTGGAAATACTCAATGGTTTTAGGCTATTTTGCAAAATCATATCAAAAGGGATATTTTGTAGCAATTAAGTGGCTTGCCACTATGGGTGTTCCCTATAATTGTGCAGACCTAGAAAGGTAGAAAATAATCCTCTCTGTAAAGTGGGCAGCTGGAAACCCTTGATGGTAAACGTCCGTAATAGCAATATTGAGTTGAGTTAAGTGGAAGATTAGCTTAGTTTAGTAGGAACTATGACACTGGTTATCCACCCGTTTTCTTCAAAAAAGCCTGTTTTGGGTGGCGTTGCTACGTGCGGTGGAGAAGGAGACGACACTGAGACAGGGGCGTCGCTTAGCCTTAGGCATGTTTATTACAATAATAGAATGACATGTGCAAGTAATCCAAATATGTATGGTGTGACTATGTGTTGGGTTTAGCTGAGTGTTACCAGGAGTTGTTGAAGGTGCGGAAGTCCAGAAGGAGCAAGGAAGGTTCGGAGGTCCGTGGGCAAGCAAGAGGTTAAGGGCAGGAGCGAGGCGTCAGAGTCCGTGTCCAGGCGAGAGGTCGAGATCCAGGAAGGCAGCAAGAAGACAGGAGGGAATCCGGGGAGACGAGACACACAGCTCGAATCCAGGGAACGAAGAGAAGCTGCAGGGCGACGACACAGGACACAAGACGATGAGCACGGAGGGGCAACACAGAGAGCAAGGGAGCACATTGGCGAGGAGAGCTAGAGACGTGTAGGGCTTACTGTACGAGACAAGTAGCTACGTTCTGGCACAGGAACGCAGGATCCGCTGGCTTATGAAGGACGTGGAGCTTTCATCAGCGGCAGGTGTGTAGATTGCTGATTGTGTGCAGCCGCACGGAGGGGCGGCCGCAGCAGGAGAAGAACGCCCGTGGGCGTGTCCCGAGGCGCGTTCAGAGGAGCGCACAGCAGACTGTGTGGTGCCAGGGGCTTGAGCTGTTACAGGCGTGGCTCCAATAGCACAGTGGCCTGAGGGTTCCTGGTTCGATTCGAAGGGTCGTTGTGTCCTAGGGCAAACACTTTACCCACCCTTCTCCCAGTGCTGCTCACACTGGTGTATAAATATGAATAAATGTTTGTTTGGCGGTGGTCGGGGGGCCGTAGGCGCATATTGGCAGCCACGCTTCTGTCTGTTTTTTTGTTTTTGTTTGCACGGATTCTTCTATTTAAATCTGTCACTGCTCGCCTTCATCCAAAATGCGCACTTTGGGTGGAGCATCTTGAAATGTGGGCGTCCCCAATCAAATCTGGGTTTGCACGTATTCTCCCATCAACTTAAGTACTTTTGCTCCTCAGCGCTGGCTGGAGTAAGTCCAGTGCCCCATGAAGGTGAAAATTATATTGCACTTAAAGTTTGGATGCAGTGTACACCAGACGTAATAAAATGACAAAACTTCCAGAAATCTATCACATTTGCTGATTGCCTCAATTGAGACACCTAGAAACATCCAATGAGATGGTAATAAAAAGATCATGATGCTACTCGGAATTAACTATCAAAAATCCAAATGGATTTCAATGACATTTAAAAGTGTTAGTAAAACTCATTGCTTCACCATTTTCACACAAAAAGGGCGGCATGGCAAAGTTCACCTCATTAGTAGAGCCCCCCTTAATTCAAGACTAAGGCGCTTGGGATTCACTTAGGCGAGTACATAGGGTGAAGGAGAGAATACCATTTTTTTTTTTTTATACTTCGGCACAAACGTGTTGTGTTATGAGCTTGGTCCTTGGACCAATTACGCTTGTAAGTTAAAGTACTACAGAACAATATTTATGTTTGCTATGTGTTTCCCATCAACAATTAATCGATATATCGATTTATATTCCTTAGATTCAACTACATCGACAAGTTTGCCTTCCGGAATTTCGATCCAACGTTGTTTTAAAAAGGACATTGATTGATTTTATTGATATTAAAACAAGGAAATAATTGGATTTAAGAACGTCAGACGTTGTTTGAAGTTTACCACATTTAATAATAAGGAGGTTAAATGTTATTCACGTCTTTCTGCCCGTCTGTGCCATCATCCCTGTTAGTCGTCAAAAACAAGAATGGCGGATAGCTATGGTGGCTGTGGAAGGTCAAAACAAATGCAAACGCAACAAGACAATATCATAAAGCCACAACAGAACAACTTTCAGCGACAGCACGATTGCAAAAGCCACAACAAATAAAAAGGCTACAACACAATGATATAAAGCCACAACACAACTTTAAGCCACAAAAGACGTGGCGGACACAACGGTAGTGACAGCAGAGCAAGTTACGTCGACGGACCAACTTCCTGAATATAGTATATTAGTATTATTGTATCTTTGTATTGTCCTGTTTTCGCTTATAGTTGTTGTGTTGTGGCTTCATGTTATTGTCTTGTGGCGTTTTTATTTTTTGTGACTTTTCTCTGCTAACATAGGTGTTTATCAAAATAAGATTAGTTGCAGGTCATACCACTGCTCATTTAAACTGAAAAGATTTGGTTGCACTTAATTTTTTACATTATTATTATTATTATCATCAATATTATTTATATACATTTATTTTGTATTTGCATAATTTCTATGTCAAAACAACAATAAAAGGAGCAGGTAAACTTATTGTTAATTCAACCTGAAGAGATGTTGGTTACACCTAATTTTTGATATTAAAATTGTATTATTTTATGTTGAAAACAAATCTAAAGTAGCAGGTCAATCTACTGTAAAATGTTGATTAATTTTACTGTTATTGAAAATGTATTAAAAGTTTCAAATGTGAGCAGACAATGTTTCCTCTTGTTAATTCAACCTTAAGTGTTGACCATTAATTGTTTCTTTGCTTGTTTGAATGCATAATTCATTTATAATGTACGTATTTCCCTGACAAGAAATAACATTAACATAGGAAACTGTCATGATCCGTTGCCCGGGTCATGTTTTGGTTAGTTTGATATATCCTTAGTTGGTGATTAGTTCTGTTTCAGCACCCTTGTTTGTTTTCTTTGTTTTCACGGGTGCTGATTTGTGTCACCTGCCTCTGATTAATTGGTCGGGACGCTCACCTGCTCCCAGTCACTAATCAGAGAGCTATTTATTCCTGCCTCGCGCCAGCCTGGCACACTTATTTGCAACATGCGACACTTATATTGGTACTACTTGCTTCTTGTTCCTTTTGTTGGCTATCAGAATCAGAAATACTTTAATAATCCCCGAGGGGAAATTAAGATTTTCAGCACAATCCCATTTAAGATCAGACAAACATTACAGGGAGACAGAACAGGATCGCTGACACGTCTGCCAACTTCAGGCACCCCTTACAAAAAAGGTGATAAATAGGTAAACGCTGGAGAGAGGGGGAATAGAAGAAAAAAAAATTCAGTCTAAGCCTGGGCCGAAGGAAAGAAAAAAAACCTCATAGCCATAGCACACATAAACACGTGTGTAAGAGGGAAAAATCAAAGAACACAAAAGACTTTAAATACATTAAAAGAGCAGAGCTGATGCAACCAGCCACTTCTACACACAGCCACAAAAGTAAAACAACAACAAAAAAACAAACATATACTCTGCGGTGTTCCACGCCATCATCTGCTGGGGTGGGGAGAGCATGGCCAGAGACAGGAGCAGACCCAACAAAGCAACCAATAAAGCCGACTCCACCCTCGGCCGCCCACCAACTCTCGGCCAGTGTCCAGTCTGCATGGATGAGCGAGGATAAGTCCAAGGAGACCGAGGTGTCCGATACCTGCTCATTCAGCCAAGACATTGTGAAGCTTGTCCGTCCCGGCGCTCAGCGCCAGCTCCGTAGCCCCGTCTCTTCATCCGCATCTCCTCCAGTCTCTCCAAACGGACTCTGGTGTGGCCCAGCCATAAATAATTTTTTCTTATCTGTACACTGCTTCCGGACGTCCCATCTGCATCTTGGGGAAACGACCACTGCATAAACATGCGACCCCGACGTTCAGTACCCTGCATTTACCTCACAGTCCCAGTGGTTGATTTTTAAAAATTTTTTTGATAAAAAGTTAGTGAATCGATTTCAACTCACTGAACCGTTTCGAATCCTATTGTTCTAAAAAAAATATTTTGTCTCGGAATCACATCGGCAACCACAACTTCTGAATCAAATTGAATTGTTTAAACTAATCGTTACAGCTGGGGATGTCCGATAATATCGGCAGTCCGATATTATCGGCCGATAAATGCTTTAAAATGTAATATCGGAAATTATCGGTATCGGTTTCAAAAAGTAACATTTATGACTTTTTAAAACTCCGCTGTGTACACAGACGTAGGGAGAAGTACAGAGCCCGGTCACATATCTACAGGTTTTCACACACACAAGTGAATGCAAGTCATACTTGATCAACAGCCATACAGGTCACACTGAGGGTGGACGTAAAAACAACTTTAACACTGTTACAAATATGCGCCACACTGTGAACCCACACCAAACAAGAATGACAAACACATTTCGGGAGAACATCCACACCGTAACACAACATGAACACAACAGAACAAATACCCAGAACCCCTTGCAGCACTAAGTCTTCCGGGACGCTACAATATACACCCCCCGCTACCCCCTACACCCCCCCCAACCTCAACCCAATATCGGAATATCGGATATCGGCAAAAAAGCCATTATCAGACATCTCTAGTTACAGCCCTAATAGTTTTACATGATTCATGAAGTGGATTGAGGATTTATAGCTACAGAATATGCAATAATTTGGGAAAGCGATGAGTTTGGTAAAATTACAAAAAGTTCAATATTAAATTAATATTTTTTTGAGCCAAACGTGCACTGCACACCACTCAATCAAAAAAGTGGACATTACTTAAATGATGTACTAGGGAAAACTAAGCAATCCGATTTACTTATGTCATACGTCTTTAATAGGGCCGTGAACACTTTCTCCTTGTCAGTGGATCCTGATTGAGTGTGGGGGTCATGGATTGAGTCTGGCCTCATACAATCAGGCACAGGGAAAATGGTTAATTCCACTTGTGATGACACCGGCACTGCAAGCACAACAGTTTTCAAGTGCTGACACTGACCAGTAATGACTGAACGAATAGATGGAGAATAAAGAAAGTGTGTGTGTGGAGGGGGGGACAATGAAAAAGAATGAAGGAGTCAAGAAAAGGAGACAGTGTGAAAGTATGAGAGCGAGAAAAAGAACGACTAAAAGAGACACAGCTGCCTCTGCACAATCGCTTTGCAGCGTATACGGTCCCGGGCCAAAATACTATTAATACAAGTGTCAGAGGAGTGAGTGGAATCAGGCCCAGTGTGATGGCATTGAGTGGCTTGAGAAGAAAATGCCCAGGATCCTTCAGGGACATGGCCGTCGAACACAACCATCCATTCTTTTGGCTTCTTTGTGGTGCTGCCTCCTCCTCCATTCTTCTCCTTTTTATTTTGTGTGGAAATTAAATTGCTCACAAGCGCGAACGTCTCGGGCCCTCTGCTTGTCGTGGGGTGACGACCTGCATGTGGCCCGCCGTGGCCCAGATAATAGATACATCCTCTGTTTGTCTTGTGGTGAAACGCCGGCCCGCCACAGTCCAGTAACCCGCCATTGTCACACCGTCTGAGGCAATTAAGTAAAATGGTGGCTAAAGCCTCGGCGCATACTTTCAATATTTGTTACATCCTGAAAAGACCTATTTAGTCACTGTATCTAAAATGATCACTAATGCAATCACAACTGCTTTTAGAATGCACATTAGGAGTCATATTCACCCCACTGAGAAGAGTGTGATGCAGTATATATACAGTGCATGTGATATATACAGTACAGTATATGTGATATGTGGCTGAAAGCACAATTATCTGTTATCAATTTAACTGTTAAAAATTTAAAAAAACTGACAGCAAAACAATGCCATTATATAGCTATAGTCATGCTCTATTTTCAGTAATTATATGTTTGGTTAAGTCTCTTGTTTTCAAGTTGTTCAATTAAATTTCTGCGGTTTTGCTTTGCTTTGTCCATGTACATCAAAGATCTTCCGTACAGTGCATTTTTTGTGTTGCTGTATTTGGTTTCAAACTCAGGTCTAAGGGGAAAATGGGAATTTCATATCTGAGTTAAAATATACTTTTTTTTTTTAGCTCTTCCAGTAAGATTTAGTTAAATACTAGGGACTTCACGCGGGCCTGATTTTGGACGCTGGCGGGCCAGATCAGGCCCGTGAGCCGTAGTTTGGGGACCCTTGGTTATTACGTTTGATAACATTTTAAATGTCAAATATGTTTATATTAACTGATTGAAGAATGAAAACGCAGGATATCCGGGATCACCCTTAGAGAGCTCGGTCATTCGGGAACAGTGACGGGTGAGGCGAGGCCTCACCTGCCATCATGGAAAGAAAAAAAATGTAAAAAGAAAAAAAATAAATTTAATTGTTGTATGTATTCAGTGATTATACTATAAAGTTATTTTCCATTTAACTTCACCAGTTTTAGATTATTTGTATTCAAAATCGCTGAATTTTCACATTTGCCATTCAAATACTGAGAAGAGACGGTGCGGTGATCAGCAGCCAGTTGAGGCACGTCACTCAGTTGAGCCTCAACATGGATTGCGGACTCGGCTAACTGCTGGCCTGCTGTGCAGTGAGACCGTATTGCTATATGAATTATATTATACATTTCCATAGTTTAGTTAGCTGAGGTATATAATGTACACTGTATATTGCCAACAAGTGTATGTGTGTAAAGTATTTCTTGTGCTGAGCAATCATAAAACTGCTGCGAAGACGCACTGGCTGAGGCTCGCAGTAATCCCGCCTCCTTGTGCCGGTTAATGCACCCCGCCGCAGAATGCACCCCGGGCCCCGACGGGAGCGACACACCAACCATAAACCCCACACCCAAACCCTCCACGTGCAAGACCGAATCCACCCCAAAAAAGTCACTTAACAAGAAGCCAAAAAGTGCAAAAACAACAATGCTCGCGCCGGAGGAGCCGTGAACAGGGACACAACATTAGGTACACCTGCAGACTGCAGCACGGATTTCATATTTCACTCAGTCACAACTCCTCCAACACGAACACCACTGTTCCCGCACTTATAAAAAAAGGTAAGACCATAATAACGTTTTTTTTATTAAATGTGCTTTTTTGTGTGCTACAGTTTGTATGTGTAAAGTTAAAGTTAAGTGAAAGTACCAATGATTGTCACACACACACTAGGTGTGGTGAAATTTGTCCTCTGCATTTGACCCATCCCCTTGTTCACCCCCTGGGAGGTGAGGTGAGCAGTGGGCAGCAGCAGTGCCGCGCCCGGGAATCATTTTTGGTGATTTAGCCCCAAATTCCAACCCTTGATGCTGAGTGCCAAGCCGGGAAGAATGCTGGTATGAGCTTTTAAACATAACCTGTTAACTTCTGCCAATCAAATGGTGAATAAGATACTTTTTAGGGTTCATATGTTTGTAAATCTGACTGTGATGAAGTCAGTGCCTCACCAGTCATGAACCTCACCGCACGTCACTGTTCGGGAGAGACTCAGAGTAGAGCCACTGCTCCTTTCCTTCGAGAGGAGCCAGCTTAGATGGCATGGGCATCTACTATGGATGCCTCCTGGCTGCCTCCCTGGTGAGGTATTTTGGACATGTCCAGCCGGCAGAAGGCCTCAGTGCAGATCTAGGACACGCTGGAGGGACTATGTCTCACAGCTGGCCTGGGAACGTCTCAATTTCCCCCCTGTGGAACGGGAGGAGGTGGCCGGGGACAGGGAAGTTTGGGCATGCTTAGACTCCTGCCTCTGCTACCCGGACACGGATAAGTGGCGAAAATGGATGGATGGATGAATGGAAAAGGGATGTTTATCGTTAAGATTTTATCGATACTAATATCGATATTCTTTATTGTTATTCATCGATACTCTTATCTGTACTATATTTAATTTATGTAAATAAGATGTAAAAAAAAATATATGTAGTAGTGGTAATGTAAAATGTTCACTTTTATGAGTGGATCACTATTGGCCTGTGGATTACTGGATTGCTTAGAGGACGGTTGGGTTGATAAAACACGCAATAGGGGTGGTCGTGAGTTAAATAGCATTCACTTCAAACTGACACTAATATTATTAGCGTTAAGGACTTTTGAGGAGAAAAAATTGTAATGTTACAAACTTTTGTGTGGTGTTGCTTCCTTATTTGTGATTATTCCAAGATGGTTATCATCTAGTCGTGCATAGCAGCGGCACATAAACTCAATTCTGGATTTTAAAAAATACCAATAGCTGTATCATTAGCCATATTATCCAGAATATTAACGGCCTTCATGGACTGACCCGTTTAGGAACTGGTACCAAAAAAATACCAGTACACAGTATGCATCCCTATTAACAAATATTTACAATTAAAAAAGTGTTTTGACAATGAGCTTTGAGCATATGTGTTTACTGCCATCTAGTGTCTACTTCAACTTCTGTTTGCTACAAAACGAGAAAACATCAATACAGGATTTGTTTTGTCATTTTTGTTGGTTAAGGTTACAAGGAACACTTGAAAAATTCTGCAAAAAAAAAGCCTTAAAATCACAAACTGTTTCAATGTTATTTAAAATAATAAGCCTCAAAACATAACTTTTGTCACAACTTTTTAAAAAAAGTTGCCGTGGATTCATGCAATCTAGGCTGCAACAATCACAAAAAAGCCTGCAAAATCATGGAAGGACTGATACTAGAACAGTATACATACAAATACAAAAACTGTCATCTAACTGGACACAACTTAACCCTGAGACACGAGAAAAATACAGTTTTCAGGATCAAGGGTCCCATTGCAGTTTATATTCTCTCATTTTAGCACACACTTTATAGATTGATTGTTGTACACTAGTATGTCTGTGGCTCAGTCCCTGAAACCTACTCCCTCCAGCGAGAAGCAGTCTGCTGACAGCTTGGAGCGGATCCCCCTTTCTCCCAACGGTCTCAACCCCAGCCCCCAACTCCTCCCTCTCTCTCTCTTGTCCCCCCTCTCTCTTAATTGACTTCCCAGTTTGATAACACATGCCTGTCTGATTGGAGCCGGGCTGTCTCAGTGACGCTCAGAGGAACGCGCCTCTTCAATAGCAGATCAATTAGTCTATTAAGATAGCTGGGGACAGAGGTCCTCTAGCTTGGCTCCTCGTAACAAAAGGTCTTCATACTGTGTATAAAAAGCACAACGTATGAAGTGCAGCTGCATTATAAATGACTTAGAATTGTCACGGCCGGGATGGGGCAGCAAGGGTGTGCAGGGAAGTTAGGTAAATAAACTGTGGTATGCTGCTCAAATGTGTTTTAATCCAAAATACTGGGGTATAAATCCGGATTTAAAAATTCTAAATAAAGTTAAAGTACCACTGATAGTCACACACACTAGGTGTGGTGAAATTACTCTCTGCATTTCATTGCAAAAACTGAAATCTAAGTAAGATTAAATATCTCTAATAAGGGTGATATTTACTTATTTTCTGTCTAATAAGATAATTGTTCTCACTATGCAGATTTTATGTTAGAGTGTTTTACTTGTTTTAAGGGTTTTGGTCCTAAATTATCTCAGTAAGATATTACAGCTTGTTGTTGAGATTTGATGACCTATATTGAGTAAAACATGCTTGAAACTAGAATATCAACTGTTGCAAAGCTGTGTCAACACTCAAAAGTATTATTACTTTTTTAAAGTAATCATTTCTTATTTCAAGCATGAAAAAAAAAAATCCTGATTTTGACACAATTGTGTCTCATTATTAAAACAGATGACAGCCAAATTGACTTTGCTGTTTTATTTTCAATGAAATAATAGAAAATACATACTCATATGGTGGTACAGTTGGCACAGTACAGTAAACTGACAGTTAATATTTAAACATTTAACATTTCAAACAATTTTGAACAGAAATAGTTCATGCACATTCAGATAAATTCCTCAAAATTACAATTAAAACATTTTTGGCCGGGGGCCGGGCTGTATATATGCGCACTAATTGACTGAAAGAGCACGCACTTGGCGCGATGATGTCATGTTATCGATGGAAAAATGCATTTTTAGACCATATGATTTGCCTGAGCGGCTAGGAAACCCCGAGAGTAACAAGCGGTTGCCTTGTTGCCTTTCCATTAAGAACAATATTTTAGTTGTTAGTATAAGTTTGCTGGTTTAAAGAAATGTAATGCCGAGCGCATAACATTATGTCAAGATAATGGCACTAGCATTTACTTAATTTAAGAATATTTTTCAACATATTGAGCAAAAAGGTCTCTTTTTTTTTCTAACAAGAAAAGAGCACTTGTTATTAGTGAGAATATACTTATTTTAAGGTATTTTTGGGTTAATTGAGGTTAGCTAATTTTACTTGTTTTGGAAAGTCTTGACAAGCCACATTTTGTTGTTCTAATGGCAGATTATTTTGCTTCGTTCAAATAAAATACCCCTAATTTTTATTTATTTTTTCTTGTTTTTGAACACTGACTTTTTGCAGTGTTGACCCATCCCCTTGTTCCACCCCCTGGGAGGTGAGGGGAGCAGTGAGCAGCAGCGGTGGCCACGCTCGGGAATCATTTTGGTGATTTAACCCCCAATTCCAACCCTTGATGCTGAGTGCCAAGCAGGGAGATAATGGGTCCCATTTTTATAGTCTTTGGTATGACTCGGCCGGGGTTTGAACTCACGACCTACCGATCTCAGGGCGGACACTCTAACCACAAGGCCACTGAGCATAAATACGTAAACTTTTTGTGATTAGGGGCTATAAAAGTCAACTTGGATTGATTGATTGAAAGACTACAGAAAAAAATACAAAAACGAATAAGTCGACAAGACACCTGAAAGAGATGCGAGAGGAGAGCTGATTGGAGGAAACATAAGGGTCAGGGCAAGACACAGGTGCAAACTCCGACGCAAACATTGGGAACAAAACACAGCAAATCCTAAAACATAAACAGCCCACCCAGAACATAATTAACAGAAGGCGACAAAAAAAAAAACATTGAATCAATTCTATGTGGCAATGTGATCACAGTTTTCTCTGGTACATTGTATAATTATTTAACAATTACATTTTTACCGGTGTGTGTCTAGTAATTATTCTGACAGGTGAATACTTTGTTTTAATACTGTCTCCAATATTTTGTCTCATTATGTTGCAGGGCAGTATCAAACACTGGAAGTAAACTTGAAGGGGAACTGCACTTTGTTTTTCATCCTTAAATGAAACAACAAGTTTTTCTTTTTTTTATGCATTCTAACTCATAAATAGACAAGGAAAAGTCAGCAAACAATGAAGGTAAAATAATTATCTTTATCCCGCCTATTAAGCACTTAAAAAAATAACTCCAACATTTTATATACACACTGTAAGTATTCATGTAATGTATTAACAGGTACATTCATACTAACATGTAATATTAACGTATTTTGGTTATTTTAAACACACATTCATTTCACAGACTCATCACGATAACACTAACTACTAATCATGGCAGACTTAATTAGAGACAACGACTACTTTGAGACAAATGATTCAGAACTTTGTTTTTGAGCCTGAATATAAGGAGGATGAGCTAAAACTTTTAGAAGCTGAGTGATAAGCAGATTTAGCAAGTAGCAGTATTGCTAAGTGCTAAACAAATAAATACAAACTACGAACATAATAAAACAATGACTTACTGTACAATGTCTGCTCTCACTGGGAGGTCGACTGATGGGATGTTTATATCCTACAGATGAGATAAAGGAAATACTTTTTTTATTTATTTATTTTTTTATTTCTTGTGCGGCCCGGTACCAGTCGATCCACGGACCGGTACCGGGCCGCGGCTCGGTGGTTGGGGACCACTGATCTACAGAACTGGAGCCCGAATTCCCGCAAAGAGAGTGTAGATAAAGGAATGTAAAATAATTATTTTGATCACTTTTAGTGCGTGTTTTTGTCACATTGGTCCACAATTACTTCAAATCTGATGTGGTCGACATTATGAACAAAAATTAAATATAAAAAAAATCATAATTTTCTGACTTCCCTGCTCTTCCTTTTCCTCTTCTATAGACACCAAAGCATATGTTTCCTCATGCTTTGATTCAGCATTTCCTCAGCGAGCGGCTTAGCTTCTTTTTGTCTTATGTTTGGTCTGCACTTCTTTCACCGTTCTCCTCCAGGTTCTGACTCAGTCTTTCTCCCCTTCAGAGTGCTCCCGACTTTCAGGATCACATTTAGCTTGAGCCTTTTAACACTAGAAGTCCCAGCATTTTTCTGTCTACCTAGAAGACCCAGAGAGGGGTCATTTGGCCCGACGCTTTTCCCGAATACACTAATCACTCATTTTGTTATGGTAATGAGGCTGTTAGGGGCAGTTTGTCTAGGTAGACAGAAAAATTATACATGTGGGAAATGCCGAAAGGAGCAATGGCAGTGCCAGGATTGTGAGTGACTGCTCAAATGTATGTCAGTCACGTTTACATGGACATGGTTTTTCATTCTTTGTAAATATGCTTTTTTCTTTGTAAATTTTTTTTTTTAAACTATCTTTGGCACACAAAAATAACAATTGCTTCTGCAACAACCCTCCACACCAAAACTGGGAAAACAGTTGCTTTTTCATTCTTTGTAAATATGTTTTGTTTTGTATTTTTTTTAACAATAAATGTCAGAGTGTTGATCCCTTCATTCTGTTGATCCTTGCAAAAACACACACAACCTACCTCAGAACTAAAGCTTGAGCTGTAAGGTCCCCTCCCCCACACAGGCTCAAGTGGCCCCCTGCCGTGTGCCACTAACAGCCACATTTTCATAACAAAAGGAGTGTCCACAGGGGGGACTAGGGGTCAAATGACCCTCTTGTGTGTTTTGTAGGTAAAAATGTCAATTGACCCTTCTCTGGGACTTCGCGTGTTAATTGTTTTCCTTCCAAACTGCGACCAAAACTCTTCTTCTTGGAAGTCTGAGTCATTAAAATGATCATTCATATTATACTTCTCTCGCTTGGTCCATCCCATTTTGAGTGAGTCAATTTGACTGGAGAGGTCCATACTTTCCTCATAGTCCCATCATTTGGAAATGTATGCAGTAGGGTTGTACGGTATACCGGTACTAGTATAGTACCGCAATACAAATGAATCATATACGGTACTATACTGCCTTTAAAAAATACCGGTCCCCCCACCCTTTTTTTTTAACTGGCATGACGGCGCGTCGTCGTCACGTCGTGACATTGCTGGTTTTAGGAGCAAAGGAGCATGTTCGGCAGCGCACAATCACGGAGTACTTACAAGCAGACACAGTGTGTAGACAGAAAAGGGACAACGGACGCTTGTTGGCTTAAAAATTAAAGATAAAGGTGAAGTTATAACACTGAAACACCCTCAGGAAGAGGTGCTTTAAAACATGGCTAGCAAGCTAGCAGCTAGCGTCCAGCCACAGTTAGCAGTGTTTTAGCTACTTCTAAATCACTAATCCTCGCCTCCATGGCGACAAATAAAGTACGTTTCTTACAAGTATCATCCCTGCAGGACGAGGAATAGCTAAACATGCTTCACTACACACCGTAGCTCACCGGTGGTAAAATGTAAACAAACGCCATGGGTGGATCTACACCTAACATCCACTGTAATGATACCAAAGTACAGGCGCGTATCTAATCGATACTACTATGAATACGTTGATATTTTTTGGCATCACAACATCTTCTTTTGTTTTTAAAAAAATGTATATTATCTTTCATTGAGGTCTTCGAGCTGCTCTTTGTCTGATCCCTCACCTAGGACCAGTTTGTCTTGGGAGACCCTACCAGGGGGCATAAAGCCCCCGGACAACATAGCTCCTAGGATCATTGGGACACGCAAACTCCTCTACCACGGTAAGGTGGCAGCTGAGAGAGGAGACCCAGGACACGTTGGGAAGACTATGTCTCCCGGCTGCCCTGGGAACGCCTCGGGATCCCACGGGAAGAGCTGGACGAAGTGGCTGGGGAGAGGGAAGTCTGGGTTTCCCTGCATAGGCTGCTGCCCCCGCGACCCGACCTCGGATAAGCGGAAGAAGATGGATGGATGGATGGAAAATGTATATTATGTGTGACGACCAGGGCAGCGGATCCTAACATTATGTTTATAAACTCAAGAAATATGTCCCTGGACACATGAGGACTTAGGATATGACCAATGTATGATCCTGTAACGACTTGGTATCGGATCGATACCTAAATGTGTGGTCTCATTCAAAACAAATGTAAAGTATCAAACAATAGAAGAATAAGTGATTATTACATTTTAACAGAAGTGAAGATAGAACATGTTAAAAGAGAAAGTAAGCAGACATTAACAGTAAATGAACAAGTAGATTAATAATACATTTTTACAGTTAGTCCCTCATGATTTTGACATCATATAATAATAAATGATACAGTATGCTAAATTAGGAGCCTTTGTTTTCTTACTTACTAATAAAAGAAAAGTTGTCTAGTATGTTCACTATTTTATTTAAGGACAACATTGCAATAAGAAACATATGTTTAATGTACCGAAAGATTTTTTGTTAAAATAAAGCCAATAATTACATTTTTGGTGGTCCCCTTTATTTAGAAAAGTATGGAAATAATTTCGGTACCGGTAACAAAATATTGGTATGGGGACAACCCTAGTATGCAGGCTGACTTCTTCTATAGTTGTATTGCTACAACCTGCAACAATGCATCTTGCAGACATACTGTCTGCACTAATTCCTATAAATTATGTATGAAAATATCGTGATTCAGGATGAAGATGCGACCAAAACTCATACTAAACAATATGAAAATGCCTCCAGTCTTTTGACGTCAGAAGGCTGATGCATATTTTGGGGATAAAAGTGTGCGTTCAGAGGTGTGCCAAATTAGTTAAAAAACAAGGCTAAAACCACTACTGTGTGAATTTTGAGGGGATTTGTAGTTTTTTTTTATTGACAATAACATCTAAAACGTGTCTCCTGAAGATGCTGGTCCTTTCTTTAATGTGATAGGTATGCATATAACCATGCATTAAAGCGCTGCAACACTGACAGATGGCCTGTCCCTTATCATTTTGTATGCAAGTGATTCATCTTGAGCCATGGCAGCTGGCTTGAATATTCATTTCATTTTGATAATTCCACAGATTACTCCAAACAATCTAAAATCTGCATGCATCCCAGACGACTTACATGGGAACGTATTCATGTCTTATCCGTGGTGCAGTATGTTTGGAAGCAGAGAACACGTGTTTAACAAGGTAGACCCAGTGGGTAGTTTAATGTATTTCTGATGTCAGCATGATGACTGCCATGTGATCCCTTCTGCTATGTAAATGTGCCCTCTGCAGAGGGTGACGAGCAACATTTGCTGTTAGTGTTGTCGCAGTGCCAACAAACTGTTGATACAAGAACGGGGCTGCGGGGTGAAGGACGAATAGTGAACGCTCTTCTTCACCGCGTTACAATCAGAGGTCTACGCAATAACCAGGACTGATAAAAGCTGGGCTGACACCGCATCATTACATCAGAACCACAGGTTTCTCACCTCGGCTCGTTGAAATAAATCCAGCTATTGTGTCCTTCCGTAAGCAACTTTTGCAGCGGGTCACAGAAAACATCCAAGCCCTGAGGTCAGGGGCCAGTGTGCTGATGGATTATGGGGGTTCACCATCCCTGCTGCTGCTGACAGGCTTTATTGTTTAGGAGGATGAGCTTGTGGGGCTCTATATAATTATTGTATTATGGCCATGGTGCCCCTTGCCTTCCTGGCACTTGTCCCTGGATCAATGTGGAGATAATTTCTGAAATGAATAGTTAGTATCGACCGGCTCTCTTAGTGACGGACAGGTCATCGTAGATCATTCTTCTTTTATTTTTCCCATGCACTCTTAGACTAGACAAAGACAATTCAAAGCTTTTTCTCTCTGGATTGTGTTCATTGCTTCACGTCCAATTAGCAATAAATCACAATTGTATGATTCTGTAACCTCTTTTTTTTATCTTTGACCCAACAGATCTTGATGGGCTGCTAAGGTAAGGGGGGAGGGATGAGGAAAGAAGGTTGGTCAGCATCAGCATTTGAACCCTGGGTGAGGGATTGAGGAAGATTCGGTTTGGACAAACCACTGACCTTCAGGCCTGGTGGTTGTTGACCAAGTGTTTTAGTTATTGTGTCCTGTGCGGTTCTAATAAAGAGTCAGTAGTGGGAGACTGGTCTCAGTGTGTCGTCCATGTCTGTTGCACATTCATGTATTGTTCATGCATAACCATACAGTGTATATACTCAAAAACTAACTGGCGGCACATGGGCCAAATCCATCCTGGGAATGACCCAATACTGGCCCCCGAATTCAGTTTTAAAACTCAGGAGACAAACATTTTTGCAGCTATTCCAAAAAAACACAAGAGTGCTCCTGTTGCATAGAGCAGTGATCCGCAAACGGTGGTACGTGTACCGTTAGTGGTACGCTAAAGACTCACTTGATTAAAGTACAGTGTTTTATTTTCCTGTATTCCAACACAGTCTTACTGTTCAAACTGTGTGTAATATAACAGTGGCCAAAAATATTACATATACTTATATAAATAAAATAAAACCTCTGCCTTGTTTTAAATACTTAGGCCCACTATGCTACTGTATTTTAATTTGGTCATTATGGTGGTACTTGGAAATCCAAGTGTTTTCTGAGGTTGTACTTGATGAAAATGTTTAAGAACCATTGGTATCCCCAAACTTTTTGACTCAGGGGACGCATTGGGTTAAAAAATGTTGGCCGTATATATACTGTATATATATATATATATATATATATATATATATATATATATATATATATATATATATATATATATATATATATTCCTCGCACACCAATTGACTGAAAGAACGAGCACTTGATGTCACGTTATCAATGGGAAAATGCATTTTAGGCAATATGATTTGCCTGAGCGGCTAAGAGACACCGAAAGTAACAAGCAGTAGAAAATTGATTAGAAAGGACAGATTTAAGAAAATAAAAATAATTTAAAAAAAATAAAAAAATAATATATATATATATATATATATATATATATTTTTTTTTAAACTGTATTTTTTTTTTTTTAAAACTTGGACTTGGGCCGGATTTTGGACGCTGGCGGGCCGTAGTCTGGGGACTCTTGGTATAGAGGAACTGTCACACCTGGGTGAAGTCTTGTCTGGGTTTCGTCTGGTTTCATGTTGTCTTGTCATTTCCTGTTTTATTTTGAAATGTTAACTCCCTGTCGTTTCCGATCATTTGCTCTTCCTCCTGTTTCACTCGTCTGCTGTCTCTCCTGATTGCCTGATTGTGCCCACCTGTGTCACCCTCCCTCATGTGTATAAATGTCTCGTCCTCCTCTTGTCCTGTGCCAGAGTGTTTCGTATCTTAGTGTGCGTACCTTTTTTTTTTGCCATAGCATTGTCCACAGCCATAGCCACAGCCATAGCCACATTTTTTGTACCTTTTTGGATATACGGGAGTATTTTGATTTGTAATTTCTTCAGGTAAGATTAACTTCCTAGCATCACCTCCGTTGGAGCGCTTTTTATTATACTTAGTAGTTTTTGTTCATAGCCCCTTGTTCCCTCCGTAGACGGAGCAATTTTGAGTTATTGATATTTTTGTTAGTTTAGAGGTCACGTTAGTTCTGTTTTTGATAGCCTGTTTTGTTTCTTTCGTTTTTGGACCACTTCCCTTGTCTGAATAAATATATGTTTCTGAAAATCCTGCATCTGTGTTTAGAGTCCTGTTCTGGTCGTGACAGGAACTTGGACCATTGGAAACACATTGGCATAACCTTTCATCAACATTTTGGGGTCTAATCTTGTGATTTACATAACTGAGGCGTTCCTCAAGGCACCTCTTTAAGTCCTTTCCTTTTCGGCTGTTGGACATTTTTTTTTATAACTAAGGTGTTGCTGTATCTTGTTTACTTCAGATGCAGTCGGTAGTAATTTTTTCATCTTCTTCAGGTATTAGGGATGTTACGATCAGGGATTTATGCTGCCGATTCCAATAACTCATGAGTGAGATCAGCCGATCACATGCATTAACTGTAAATTGTTCAATGTATTTATCGTGAGTGCTTTTGAGAGTTTAACAAGATCAGCACAATAATTGAACTGGTCCCTTATAGTCTTTTTTTTGGTCTAAGCAAAACAGTCAATAGTACACAATAACTAAACAAAATCAAAAAGTATTATCTATGACTCATTTAAGTCATTTTTGCCCCTCAAAGTTATCTTGTTTCCAAAGGACTTATTTTGTGAATTTGTAAACATTAACAAAACAAATATCTACTAAATGTGCGCACATAGGATTGTGTTTCTTTAGTGAGTAAAATAAGCACATTTTAGCGTGTCTGTCTTCATGAATATGCAGATTATATGCCAATCATCAGAACATCCACAATACTGGGAGGAGAAAATGCAAATATAATTATTAATATATAATTATTCTACACACACAGTTTGATTGATCAAGAATAAAACTCAACTGCGAGCGCTATTTTACGTTTTTGTTTATGTACAAACTGACAGTTACTCACACAGCTGTGAGAGAGGAGGCAATTTACACAGCAGTTCCTATGTATGCTTGTCAATATATTTGATCCGTCAAAAATAAAAACATCAAACATAGCGTCTAATCACCAATATCATTTCATAATTGTGTAGCTGCTCGATGACTTCAGGAGCTTATTAAACCAAATTCAATTGATGCGTTTGTGTGTCTGCTGGTGGATTTTTTATGACGTTTGTTTTTTCATATAGAAAATATTATTAATATATCTTCTACAATTTGCAGTTAGTGCTGCGACCTCTCCAATGACCACAGCTTCAGTGCACAAAAAGAAAGTTTTCATTGTAGATGCACCGCTTCTAAAATGGCTATAAAAAGTGGTACATGTCTGCTGCATGTTTCAAAACATAGCAAAACGCCACAGGTAGGAGCATGATAACATGCATGTGCAGTAAATGATTGAGTGTCTCCGTGATGCCCTGTATAGTAAATATAACCTTATTTAAATAAGGTGTTCTGCACCATGATTCAATTGCACATTTAGTCTTAGTATATCGCAGGCAACACACCCACTTATACGCTATTTTATAGATTGTACACACTGTTTAGCGTGTGGTATTTAGATCTTAGTAAATCAGGCCCTTGGTGTGCAACATGTTGAGCCTTGTCCTAATACTTGATAATAATACTTAACATCAAGACATTTTTTTTTTTTTGCCATAATGGATATTATTATTATTATTAATTTAGGGAAGCAGCGTCACACTTTATATAGAGATGTACAATTAGTTGCTAGCTTGTCAGCCGAGGGACAAAAAAAAAAAATACAATATTAGTCAGAGGGAATCAGCATTTGTGATCGGTTTTGAAAGACATTTATTGGCGATGCCGATCACATACTTTTTGAAGAAAATCAACAGATACCGATCGGCACGTCCCTATTAGTTAAACTAGTCGTGTTCCTCATGGTTTCATTTTAGGTCCTCTCGTTTTCATCATTTGAGCTACTCAACTGGTGGCCCGTGAGTTTAGTTAAATAAACTTGTGAGAGACTCACATTTTCGCAGCAGTGCTGTCATAGAGGTGATCTTTGACTAGATTTTTTGCAGAAGATCCTTAGAAACAGCAAAGCGCTCCTGTAACTCTGACAAAATAAATAGACCAACATGGAAAACACATAAGGCTGATAGCGAAGAGCGACATCTGCACCACGTGATCTTTAACTTTTTGGAAATGTGACCCGCCAAAACAATTTAGTTGTATATCCCTCGTATAGTCACTTTTTGTATTTGAATTTGTCCATCCAGTAGCTTCTTTGTTTGAGCAAGCAAAGCCCCCGCCCGGTGTCATGTTTCCACCCTTGCCTTCTAAACTGTGAATGACAAGATGTATCCATCAGAGGGCGGGAGCTCGATTTCTATAGCAGCTCAGGGAGGCTCATTTTGAGAAATGTAATTTACTCACTATTGGTCAGTTTGAACCCTGACCTCAATCACTTGACACTGTTACTATAGAAACTACTGAAAAAAAGACTGTCACGATAGCGTCATGTCTTCCTCTTTTTCCACCCCGATTCTTCCCGCTGTATGGAAAAGCCCTGACTGGCAGGAAAAGGTAAACCCACCAGAGAAAAAATGCTGGCTGTGGGAGTTTGTTTGACAGACTGATCTTGATCATTACATAATTACATCAACACTGCTATTCGCTGTAACTGTCAGATGTAGTCGACCTCCCCCCTCCCCCAAACCTTTTTCTGAGATTAATTACAACCAATTATTTCAGAAATGTCCATACACTCATTAGTCATATAGCGACATAGCACTAATAGCGCATGTATCAATGAAAACAAATGACTATCATACATCATTTCAATTAAGTAGCATGATGGATTAATTAACACGCTGTCATTTTAATTCCCCGGGTGATTGTATATGATGAAGGATGCTTAGAGGAGGATTTTCAGTTCAGTGACAGGGAAAACAAGGACTGAATATCTGGTGTGTGCCCTTCAATTTTACAGTAGATTGAGGCATTACTTATATCAAAAAAAGTTGAGCTTTTAAAACAAAGAACATTTGTAACGTAATTTCCGGGCTATAGAGTTTAATAGGAATTGTATTTTATATTGGCCGGAAAAGTCTATAAAGCGTAGATGTACACATTGAAACATTAATTATTCAGTCTGGTGCTTGTGTTTATTTACAAATTCAACAAAAAACAGTGCCTCTAACATGGCATACAGTAGCCTACCAGATACGCCACTGAGTGCCGTCTTCGTAATTCCCCTCTCCCTGGCGCTGAAACTGTTGAAGTCGTCTTCTCTGGCTCGCGGGGGTCCGGCTTTTCGGGGCCAGTTAGTGATGGTGACTGTTTAATTTCATCAATCATCTTCGGTTTTGGGAATGCATCTTGTGCATTTCATCGTTTCTTCTCTATATCGATGGTGAGTCCATAACAAGTTAATTGGCTGAGTGAATGATTATGTGAGTGCTTTTGATTTAATGTAAACTATTTCATTGGTCCATTTTGACCCGTTCTGAAGCAATGTATAAAGCGCAGGGTTCAAAATGTGGGGGAAAAAATATTCTGAAAAATTACAGTATATTATTTACCTGCCTCAAATAGCATGAACATAATTAAAAGTTAAAGTACCAATGACTGTCACACACACACTAGGTGTGGCGAAATTATTCTCTGCATTTGACCCATCACCCTTGATCACCCCCTGGGAGGTGAGAGGAGCAGTGGGCAGCAGCGGTGGCTGCGCCCGGGAATAATTTTTGGTGATTTAACCCCCAATTCCAACCCTTGATGCTGAGTGACAAGCAGAGAGGTAATGGGTCCCATTTTTATAGTCTTTGGTATGACTCGGCTGGGGTTTGAACTCACAACCTACCAATCTCAGGGCGGACACTCTAACCACTAGGCGACTGAGTAGGTGAATAGCTATTTATCTAGTTAGCTAACCAACATAGATAGTCATCTATTCTGTTCATGCTATTCAAGAATTTTGATTAGGGCATTATTTTACTTTATATATAGTACCAAAAAAAGTAACTATTTAATTTGTTTCTGCTTAAACATGTTAGTCAAAAACCTTATGCAGCAAAAAAATATTTAAAAAATAGGGCTGTCAAAAATAACTAGTTAACTCATGTGATTAATCACAAAAAAACATTGCAATAATAATTTACCTATGCAGATTAATCATATTATTTACTGTGATTGCACATGCTCTTTTACCTTAACTGCGGACAGTTATACGGTTAGTGATCAGGTCAATGCATGTGTCAGTGCAAAGATGAGTGAGGAGAGTACGACTGGTGTACTCGCTTGTGATTACTTATGGAGTATATTGTGAATAAATTGAGAACAGGAAGTGAAGAAAAGTTTTAGCAACTGTTATGTAAAAGAAAAGGGGTAGGATTAAATAAGCTCTGTTTCTTCCTACTCCTTTTCGAACATGTTGAAAAGAGAAACTGGAAATTGTGTATGCTTGCATGTTCGAAATAAAAATAAACTCAAACTCAAACTCTTACTGACAGTTGGGGCTCCATAGGAGGAGGGCAGTGTCCACATCGCTGTGGGTAATTCCTGTTTCAAACTCCATATCACTTGTCTATTGCTTTTTTTAAATTAATGTTGAGCTTACAAAACTATACAAATACTGTAAAAAGGCTAAGACAATCCCCACTTAAACAGCACACAAAGTAGCACTGTTGTGGTGACTGAACCAGCACTGAGGATCCCGATCAGCCCACAATGTTTATGCTGCCGTGCACAAAATGGCTGCAGTGCGAGGCACACAAAGCATGAATCATTTGTACACGATGACAAAGTTTGTACACCAATGCCTATTTTTATTCTTTATAAATCGAAAAGTTCTACAAGAAAGGAGGGGTTTATAAATCGAGGTTCTAATGTATTAATTTACTGCAGGTAAACCCCAGCCTACTAATTTCCATGCATATGACTGGTTACCCAACAATGCTTTCACTGTTTTTAGCAGGAAGACCAGAAGCAGGATTTGTCCATCCATGACAGTTTAGATCGGCGTTGAGCGAGGCCCTCAATCAGCATGAACAACTCAACATTTATCAAGTGTAGACAGGAAATGGACCTTCTATGTGGCTAATCAATGAACCTACCAACAGGATCCTTCTGAGTTCAGGCCTTTTTTACTATCTGAAAAACATACACTAATTGTGCAACCTGTCTGACAGATTGTTCGGTATTCCTGATCCCTTATGAGAATTGAATTTTAGATCGAACTGTCCTTTTTGCACTGAACATCCCTACTTTTTAAACACCTTTCATGCCTTGTTGAGCCTAAACAATGAAAGAATAAATACACATTGTTGGTTACATTGTTGACTTTGATTTCTAAATAGGCCACTGCTGCATTTAACTGTACAACCCACAGTTGTGACACACATCCAATGTTTGAAGCTGCAGGCAACAGTTTTCCACTGACTAATCCAACTCAATATGGCGGTCACACTCACTCTTCATTTAAACAAACAAAAGCAGCATGTAATGATCACGCTCGCCATTATGGACCAATTGATTTGATCTGGTCCAGGGCATTGTGGATTTATTTTCTTTTATGCCTTTATAGATGTGTGTCACCGCTTCAATATGCATCACAAATGTGTGTATGTGTGTGTGTGTGTGTGTATGTGTGTGTGTTTGTCCCTATCCAAACAAATGGAGGCGGTTAGGCCCAAAGAGCCTGGAGCAGTGCCCGTCCTTTAATTGCCATTTACATACTGGCGGAATCATTAATTTCTAATTCCCCGATTATTTGTCACCCTCACGTCTCCCCTCCCCTTTTTTATCTGACACTTGTGTCAATGTCAGGGCGTGTCAGTGTCATCTGTCCTGCTCCTCTCCCTTGTTGTCTTTCCCATGACTGCCCATGAAAAAAAATCCCTGTTGTTCAGTCGACTGAATAGTACCCCTGCACGTTACAAACACATCAAATAATTTTACTTACTATTTGTATTATTTTATATACATGTAATGTAGACACAGCGCTGTAAGGGTATATGCTGTTGTATCAGAATCTTTTTTGGGTGGAACCCTTTTTGTTCCGTACACGCTTCCAATCGGTACACAATAAAGTGGGGAACAGGAAGTGTGTCGACAACGTAAACAAATGCAGTGCACCCTATAGACATATTAAAGTAGACACAACATTAAGTGCTGAATCATACGTCAAACTAGTGTTGACCCGATACCAATATTTTGGTACCAGTACTGGTACCAAAATTATTTCGATACTTTTCGGTACTTTTCTAAATAAAGGGGACCACAAAAAATTGCATTATTGGCTTTATCTTAATAAAAAATCTTACGGTACATTAAACATATGTTTCTTATTGCAAGGTTGTCCTTAAATAAAATAGTGAACATGAACTTGTCTTTTATTAGTAAGTAAGCAAACAAAGGTTACTAATTTAGTCTGCTGACATTAGCAGTAACATATTGTGTCATTTTCCATTCTATTATTTTGTCAAAATTATTAAGAACAAGTGTTAGAAAATGAATTATTAATCTACGTTTACTGTTAATATCTGCTTACTTTCTCTTTTGACATGTTCTATCTACACTTCTGTTAAAATGTTATAATCACTTCTTCTTCTGTTGTTTGATGCTTTACATTAGTTTTTGATGATACCACAAATTTGGGTATCAATCCGATACCAAGTCGTTACAGGATCATACATTGGTCATATTCAAAGTCCTCATGTGTCCAGGGACATATTTCCTGAGTTTATAAACATAATATACATTTTAAACAAACCAAAGAAGATATTGTGATGCCAAAAAATACCGTACTTTTCTGAGGCGGTATAGTACCGAATACGATTCATTAGTATTGCGGTACTAAACTAATACCGGTATACCGTACAACCTTACGTCAAACATTGAAAACATTTTTTTATTGTATTTGGCCATTATAACAGCTGTATAAATTAGAATTTGCTGACTATCACTATTATGTCCCTGGCAAAAATACTGTGGATTCCTATGGACAAACCAGCCTCCGAACAACAAATAAAAGGTGCTTTATGAAGTTCGGTCTATTTCATTGCAGTAGTTCACGGTGCAGATCTGCCACATCCATAATGGCGGACATGCTGACGTATTGCAGGAACTGGCCAACCTGCTCAATGAGACGTCCATGTACAGTATATATGTCTATGGTGAAACCCACTGCCTAGCCGTTGGATAGTGATAAGGAATACAAGCCAGACCCTGTACCCTGTAGACTCTCTTGCGTCAAAGCCTTCTATTTAGGATCACTTCGCCTTGCGGTGAAATAAACACTCTGTGGTTGTTTAGGGCCACAACCACTAGGGGGACCACATAATCGTGTCCTTAGTTTTTGTAAATAGTTGAAGGTCTATTTTCTTTCATTTAAAGGGGAACTTCTTTAGGGTGTGAAAATTAATCGGTACAAACCGAAAAAAAGATTTTAACTGTAGAGATTGATGAGCCGCTGGATCGATCTATATATAGTATGGATCGGTCGATGTCCGGTTGGGAAGTCATGAATCGATTGCTTGTAGATCTACTACAAAATATGGCTGCTCTAATCTTGCAAGATTTCTGTGATGATGTAATACGAGAGTCCTGTCTTGTTTGTGACTGACAACGACAGAGCAACATACAGACAGCATCGAAAGAGTTTACACCCCCGAATATTAAATCTGAAGAGTTGGATTTTTTTTGTGATAAAAATATGGCCATTTGTAACATTTAGAAAAACAGCAATAAAGTAGCGGCAACACGACTAATCTGAGCACTCACCTGTTGTGATGGCATCGAGACGCTCAAGCCGGCGATGAGGGAGCTAAGGTTGCTAATGCTAGCAGCGCTACCAACTGATCTGAAAGACTTCCAGCCCCAACTCTGCGAGATAATCACATCAACTACTACACTGTTCATTAGGGATGTATACAAAGTACCGGTATGTTTTATTACCGGGTACTATTTGGGTCTGTCCTCCTGGACCATGTAGATTCTGGACTAATGATACTGCTTGTGGTATTTTTTTGGTCAGCTGATGCTTGTAATTATGACACGCTGTCACACTGGGTATGTATACATACATATATACATGTATGTATACATACATATATATGTATACTCAGCATCAAGGGTTGGAATTGGGGGTTAAATCACCAAAAAATATTCCCGGGCGCGGCCACCGCTGCTGCCCACTGCTCCCCTCACCTCCCAGGGGGTGATCAAGAGTGATGGATCAAATGCAGAGAATAATTTCGCCACACCTAGTGTGTGTGTGTGACAATCATTGGTACTTTAACTTTTTAATATGTATACAAACATATGTATACATACATATACGTATACACACTGTATATATACATACATATACATGTATATATATATATACATACATATACACACTGTATATATACATACATACATATATATATATATATATATATATATATATATATATATATATATATATATACACATACTGTACATATATATATATATATCAGTGGCGTGCAGTCACTAGAGGCAGGGGAGGCACGGCCTCACCTGCCATCATGGAAAGATGAAAAGAAAAGAAAGTAAAAAGAAAAAAAAAACATTACATTGTTATATGTATCCAGTGATTATACTAAAGTTATTTTCCATTTAACTTAACCAGTTTTAGATTATTTTTATCTTTATTTTCACATTTGCCGTTCAAATACTGAGAAGAGACGGTGCTGTGATCAGCAGCCAGTTGAGGCACGTCACTGCGTTGTGCCTCGCCCTCAACATGGATTGTGCACAATGACTCGGCTAACTGCTGGCCTGCTGTGCAGTGAGACTGTATTGCTATATGAATTATATTATACATTTCCATAGTTTAGTTAGCTGAGGTATATAATGTACAGTGTATTTTGTCAACAACTTTATGTGTGTAACGTATTTTTAGTGCTGAGCGATCATAAAACTCTGCTGTGAAGACACACTGTGTGAGGCTCGTATCATAACCCCGCCTCCTGGTGCCGGTTAACACTCCCGCCGCAGAATGCACCGCCCGACGGGAGCGCCACACCAACCAAAGCCCACACCCAAACCCTCCACGTGCAAGACCGAATCCACCCAAAAAAAGTCACTTAACAAGAAGCCAAAAAGTGCAAAAACAACAATGCTCGCGCGGCGCGCCGGAGGAGCCGTGAACAGGGACACAACATTAGGTACACCTGCAGAAAGCAGCGCGGATTTCATATTTCATTCATTCACAACGCTCCCGCATTTATAAGTAAAGGTAAGACCATAATGACGTTGTCTTAATTAAATGTGCTTTATTGTGTGCTACAGTTTGTAAGTGTAAAGTTAAAGTTAGGTTAAAGTACCAATGATTGTCACACACACACTAGGTGTGGTGAAATTTGTCCTCTGCATTTGACCCATCCCCTTGTTCACCCCCTGGGAGGTGAGGGGAGCAGTGGGCAGCAGCGGCGCCGTGCCTGGGAATAATTTTTGGTGATTTAACCCCCAATTCCAACCCTTGATGCTGAGTGCCAAGCAGGGAAGAATGCTGGTATGAGCTTTTAAACATAACCCGTTAACTGCTGCCAATCACATGGTGAATAAGATACTCTTTAGGGTTCATATGTTTGTAAATCTGACTGTGATGAAGTCAGTACCTCACCTGACATGAACGTCACCGCACGCCACTGATATATATATATATATATATATATATATATATATATATATATATATATATATATATATATATATATATATATATATATATATATATATATATATATATATATGCTGGAGGCGTGTCTTAATGAAATTAAACAATGGATGTCCGCTAACTTTTTGCAACTCAACGCTAAGAAAACGGAAATGCTGATTATCGGTCCTGCTCAACACCGACATCTATTTAAAAATACCACCTTAACATTTGACAACCAAACAATTAAACAAGGCGACTCGGTAAAGAATCTGGGTATTATCTTCGACCCAACTCTCTCGTTTGAGTCGCACATTAAGAGTGTTACTAAAACGGCCTTCTTTCATCTCCGTAATATCGCTAAAATTCGTCCCATTTTGTCCACAAGCGATGCTGAGATCATTATCCATGCGTTCGTTACATCTCGTCTCGATTACTGTAATGTTTTATTTTCGGGCCTCCCTATGTCCAGCATTAAAAGATTACAGATGGTACAAAATGCGGCTGCTAGACTTTTGACAAAAACAAGAAAGTTTGATCATATTACGCCTATACTGGCTCACCTGCACTGGCTTCCTGTGCACCTAAGATGCGACTTTAAGGTTTTACTACTTACGTATAAAATACTACACGGTCAAGCTCCTGCCTATCTTGACGATTGTATTGTACCATTTGTCCCGGCAAGAAATCTGCGTTCAAAGAACTCCGGCTTATTAGTGATTCCCAGAGCCCAAAAAAAGTCTGCGGGCTATAGAGCGTTTTCTATTTGGGCTCCAATACTATGGAATGCCCTCCCGGTAAAAGTTAGAGATGCTACCTCAGTAGAAGCATTTAAGTCTCATCTTAAAACTCATTTGTATACTCTAGCCTTTAAATAGACTCCCTTTCTAGACCAGTTGATCTGCCGTTTCTTTTCTTTTCTTTTCTACTCTGCTCCAAACCCGGGGTGGACCGCTAGCCTGTCCATCAGATGGGGACATCTCTACGCTGCTGACCCGTCTCCACTCGGGATGGTTCCTGCTGGCCCCACTATGGACTGGACTTTCGCTGATGTGTTGGACTTTCACAATATTATGTCAGACCCACTCGACATCCATTGCTTTCGGTCTCCCCTAGAGGGGGGGGGGGGGGTTACCCACATATGCGGTCCTCTCCAAGGTTTCTCATAGTCATTCACATTGACGTCCCACTGGGGTGAGTTTTCCTTGCCCGTATGTGGGCTCTGTACCGAGGATGTCGTTGTGGCTTGTACAGCCCTTTGAGACACTTGTGATTTAGGGCTATATAAATAAACATTGATTGATATATATATATATATATATATATATATATATATATATATATATATATATATATATATATATATATATATATATATATATATATATATATATATATATATATATATATACATATACATACTGTACTTATATATATATATACCGGTGTATTTGTATGTCTATGCAGCTGCTTCTGCATACACATAACAAATCAGCTTGGAACAATTACAAATAAGAAGCAACACCACAAAAAAGTTTGTAACACAACAACTCATCGTCAAACATTTCAAGTGAACGCCAATTAAAGAGGAACTGCACTTTTTTTGGAGTGTTGCCTATCGTCACAATCATTACGAAAAACATGACGACAGATGTGTTTTTTTTAATTCTAAATATTAAATAAAGTATCTGAGCTTCTACACTGAAGCTGCTATTTAGTTGAAGTGGTGGCACTTAAATGTATCATGCACTTGTGTTACTGTGGTGTTATAACACCTCTACTTGATGCACAGCTTGCTTTTCTGTTTTCTCTGTTGCTACTTGAGTAAATACCTGTAAGCTTTCCCAAAAGTGTTTTGTTTACATCTCCTTTTCTTTAAGTTTATGGATTGCAATGCCTGAAAGTTGACAGTTCTACATAATCAATGCAGGCACCGCCTGTTTTGTATGTGTCAATTTAAAAATTAAACACATGACTCTTTCAAATTTTCTTGTAATCAGACAATATTTTTGGTATATTAGATGGAATATTTACCTGACATGTTTCGACTGTCATCTGCAGTCTTCTTCATCCATCTAATATACCGAAAATATTGTCTGATTACAAGAAAATTTGAAAGAGATTCTGAATAAGAAGACATAATGCATCTTTTTGAGCAAAGTAAACACATGACATTGTTCTGACATGATACATGACACATTTAATTTTCTTTTCACCATGCAAAGCTTCCATTTGCATCGAATCGTAATGTTTTAAAAAGTATTGTTAGTGAATTGTATCGTAACCTATGTATCGAGATTCATATCGAATCGCCATTTAAAGTAGAGATGCACACCCCTAGGAACTGCAATTTTTTAGAATTTTGCCGTTCACAATCACCATGCGAGACACAAACACACGTCTTTTTTTTAGGACTCTAAAGCTGATTAAAAAAAAAAAGCTTGCAAGATGCGGCTAATGGGAGTTACCATTGTAGCTTTCAAATCAGAGTCAGAATCAGAAATACTTTCTTAATCTCTGAGGGGACATTCACTTTCAATTCAAAGCCCTCTCAAACAACGTCAAAACCCTCCATCAATGTTTTATAAACACGCTGCAAGTGTATATTTAAATATAATGTAGTAACAGACACATTCATAGCTATATATAAAATGTACAATATTTACAGTATTTTGGATCGTTATGCTTTGTGCTTCACACGTGTTTGATTTTTGTGCACTGCACATCTTTGATTGATTGATTGATATATTTTTATTTAAAATATGCAAAAAAACAAGAGCAAGCCTGATTCAATACTGTACTATAGCCTTAAAAGACATTATAACAAAATGAAAACAATGGAGAATAAAAAACGAAAACAAATGAGCATTGGGCTTTTATTTTTTATTATTTTATTTTTTTTACATATTTGAAAAGGAGTGAGAAGAATTTTAGTTTTTTGTGTTACCTGCTTTTTTTCCATAATACATTTGCCTTCCGTCTCTGCAAGCCGTGGTCCAGAAATACACCAGAATGTTACCTCAAGCCTGCTCCCATTTTTCTGTAGACTATAATTTTTTTAATTAATTTTTTTGTTTGAAAATTGTATTTATTGGAGAATTACTGGCCAAAACATTTTACCAAATTGCGACCATTAGGTACGTATTGCACCGTGAAGATGCCGTACCGTTAGTAAAATAATTTTAATGTTTTGTATGAAACTAGAATACATAAATTCATAAATGTATACCTCATTGAAAGTGGACAATGTGGAGCTAAAACATACCATGAAAACAATGCTAACACATTCTGTCAAAAGCAGTATGGGATTATGTTGCATAACAAGCATCAAATAGGATGTTTCTGATTTGATCAAATAAATGTACACTTATGTTCATTCATCTAAATGTATTTCATCACTCGACCTTCTTAAAAAAAACATTTTGTGAGGTATGTGTGAGGTATTGATATAACGGAATAGGATTGTTTGTTCTTTTACACAAAGCTCTTTGGCTCGATTGTTTATTACTTTCATCAAATTCAGTGATCACATGAGCCATTAAGATCTGTGATGCAAACATTCATAAAACAGACAGTCAAACACTGGTTGGCACATAAAAAATAATATGTACACCACCACCAGGCATTGAATCCTTGTGACATAATGACGACTTTACAAAGCCGGAAAAAAGAACTTTGCTCCAGGAGATTCTCTATTGGACCTGTCACCAGCGTCAGAAGCTCAGTGGTTGCAATTACTGGTTGATTATTGCCACAAGCCAGATAATAATTAGAAGCTGACAAAATTTCACAGCAGGCTGGGAAGCTATTGATTTCTCTTTGTTCTTTCTCGGGGAGGATCAAGAAAATAAGACATGATATTTACTGTCTTCATAAAAGTTTTAGTAAATCAGGCCATTTGAAAGGGTTATTGACATGCGCCTTTATTACCATCCCTATTGCTCTCTGAAGCCCTCTCGCTTATATGCTGTAAGCAGTAAGAGCACAATTCTTCTTTGATTCTTTCATGCACCAGTCGTGTTGGAAGACATTTCCACTGCAAAAGTTAGGACGGGATTACTTTGTAATTTAATATTGTCTTAGGAGTGTTGTTAAATGCTTGGAGGTTATAATGAAAGCTCATGTTCTAGCCATTATCAACCAGGGGTGGGGCTACATCACGCTACCAATATGTTTATCGGAAGGAATACATACACTAAAATATATACCCTAATGTAGACCAATATGTACCTGAACCAATATTGTTTCTTAAAACGCTACACTATTACAATGAATTTAAAAATCTATAAATCTTTTTCTTTTGTCCGGGTTACACATTTCTGAAAAGATAGCCCTGTTTTGCACAAGACAAATGTCCACCACAGAGGACGCTGCTTCTCAGAAGAGTATAAAACATGTCCCTTTTTTGTGCGCAGCCATAAAAAGAAATGAAGTGAATACTGAAATACATGTCATTATGAGTAGTGTTTATTTTACAGCTGGCAAAAAAAGTGGTCAGTAGAGACATTGTCTAAAAATGTAAACAAAATCCAAAGTGGCAATAATATAATTCAAGAATTAAGCAAAATATGTTTTGGACCAAAATCAATTCACATTCTTTCCTGATCGCTAGTGTTACCACATCTGATTTATTGCGCAGAAATATGGGGAAATAATACAAAAAAACACTTAATTCACTAAATGTTTTACAAAAAAGATCAGTTGGAATAATTCATACTGTTGGCTATAGAGAACATACAAACACTATTTATTGAAGTAAAACTACTGAAACTCAATACTGAAGCTGATTTGGTGCTTTTACAAACAGCTAAATGTATGCGTAAAGAAAACTATAGCATGCTACCTAAGAATTACAAAAATTCTTCTCAAGATAAGAGGAAAAATATTACCTCAAAGGAAAATGTAATGCACGCTAACGACGCAAGCTTGATTAAATATGCATGCAAACATTTCCACAGACATCAGACATTGGACAGTTTAGTAAGTTTGAATTGTTTTAGTTGTATTGTAAAACTTGCACCCTTTGCTTACAGTGATGAAAAAAAGAACCCTTTAAATCAAAAACGCTATAGACGAATAATAGTCAAGACGGGACGTATCCTTCCGGTTCAAGGCATTAAACAGGAAGTACATTTTCAACTCGCAGCACCTGCAGTGAGCGAACTTGTCCAAATACCCCACCTTTTCAGTGTTTCTGTCATTATAATATGAATACTGTTGAATACAAAACATTTTGGCCATTAGCGAATAAAAATCTATAAATTAACCGCATCGTTTTATAAGCCACAGGTTGGAAAAAAGTAGCTGCTTATAGTCTGGACAATGGTGTATCGCGCAACCCTACCCTATATAATTGTGTCCTGCTATGTATTTTTCTGATAATACAATACAGTAAAAACAGGCATATTTCAGACATAGCAGCTAAAAGATATAATTCAAAATTTATTTATTTGTATAATGTGATTAATCAGATAAAGAAAATCAAGTTACTTTTTGCAATGTTAATAGTAAATGGGAGAATATTTGTTAAGATTCTAAAGCGCACATACAGTTAATACAACAGTAATATATATATATATATATATATATATATATATATATATATATATATATATATATATATATATATATATATATATATATATATATATATATATATATGTATGTATGTATATATATATATATATATATATATATATATGTATATATATATATATATATATATATATATATATATATATATATATATATATATATACATATATATATATATATATATATATATATATATATATATATATATTCAGTATATATATATATATATATATATATATATATATATATATATATATATATATCTGTAATGCTGATGCAGCGACACTGTATCATGATATTCTGAAAACACTTTTATATCAATAAGTTTCACTACCTCTAGTATTAACAATGACTGCAGTAGCAGACAACATTATATCGTACTCTTCCTGGAGCTTCTTCTTTCTTTCTGGACTGGAGCCTGCAGTGCCCCAGACTGGAAGTCTCTGCAGAGAGTGGTGAGGACGGCGGAAAAGATCATCAGGACTCCTCTTCCTCCTATCCAGGAGATCGCAAAAAGCCGCTGCCTGACCAGGGCTCAGAAAATCTGCAGAGACTCCTCCCACCCCCACCAAGGACTGTTTTCACTGCTGGACTCTAGAAAGAGGTTCCGCAGCCTTCTGTAACAGCGTCTTCCCTCAGGCCGTAAGACTCTTGAATGCATTAAAATAATCCCCTCAATTCCCCCCAAAAAAGGATTAACTCGCTGGAATATAAGGACAATATAACATACATCTATAAACGTGGATGCATATGCAAAAGTGCAATATATTTATCTGTACAGTAATCTATTTATTTATATCTGCACCTTATTGCTCTTTTATCCTGCACTACCACGAGCTAATGCAACAAAATGTCGTTATTATCTGTACTGTAAAGTTCAAATTTGACTGACAAGAAAAAGGAAGCCTAAGTCTAAGTCTAAGTCTGTATGAGTGCAAGACAAAAGCACAGAGTAAGTAAGTCCACTGGGTAAATTTCAGCTCTTTCAAAGGACAGGCTATTAACTTTCTGATTGGCAGCTGGGCTGACACTGCTTCTTCATCATTGAGTTCTGTCGATAGCACAGCATCAGGAAACAAGCCATAATTCAAAGGTTGGAGTATGAACACTACTTCTCAGCAACCTTGAAAAGGAGAATAAGACAAGAAAAAAAAAATCAGCAGCTTCTTAGTTTGATATCCTTGCTGGCAAAAATAATGCAGTAGAGGCTCCTGAGTACTTTGGAATTTTTGGTGCTTTTTTTTCCCCTAATATATCAGCTGTTGAACGGAGAGACACCAAATCTCATCTGAAAACCGGATGATTTTAGAAAGTACTTCAGAGAAATGGCGACGCTTGGCCTACAGTGGGATATTTAAGAGATAGAAACTTTCTTCAGCCCTCACTTTAATTACTTGTTAGTCTTTTTTTTTATAGTGAGAGGAAAATATGGCTGTCAAGCTTTATGGTGGGGCAGCAAAAAAGGGCTGACCTGTTTTATCTGCCCTCGCACACACGCATCAGCGTAATGATGACAAAACGGGATGTTAACTAATGATTAGTAGAAATGGTTGCAGTTAATTAGTTGGCCCTTCGTTTATCGTTCCATTTGCACATTTTGGGGAGCAATCGTTATTAATTAGAGCCATCATGCCGAAAGGGTTGAGGTGGAACCCTACAGCCAAGTTAATCAGGCTGCAATGAAAGCTCCATTATCCTGCTCCGTCCTGTTGGCCTGTGATCTATTAGCATTATCTAAAAGCTGCAACGGGATCAACGACAAGCTTAAAAAAAAAAAAAAAAAAAAAAAAAAAAAATCAAAGGGACATAAAAGGGCTGGCTTTGATTGGCCCACTTCTTGGGTCACTGGTTATATGGGAGAATCCCACATAATATTGGTGTGGCTTTTTGTGTCATTGCATAAATCCAAATTGATGGTATTGAGTGGTGTTTAGTATGTTCAGTAAGTGTGACTGTGGACTGTGATAGAACTGATTTTAAGTGGCATAGTTTAGTAAGCACTGTTTTTTTATAGGCAGGGTTCTCCAAACTGTTTGACTCGGGGCCCACATTGGGTTAAAATAATTTGGCTGGAGGCCGGGCTATCTATATTTATATATATTTAATGTATGATACTTTTTGTTTTTTAATTTTTTTATTTGTCCTGTTCAGCCGCTCAGAAAAATCATATTGTTGATGTATGTTAGCTACCTCTCTTTGTTTATAATGTCTATTTTCTGAGGGATCTACTCTCTATTTTATGCTGCAGCTGTTACATATACTGTAATATTGTTACATATACTGTAATATTGTACATGGTAATTGTTATCTATTGTATATATTATATAAAAATATAATATAATATATAGATATAATATATCAGTATATATCATATACTGTATATATAATATGTAAATATTACATATATGTTATATTTTATATTGCTACTACGGTACATTTTTAGTCTACTTTATACCTGCATTATCCTTTCCATCCTTACACTTTCCATCCTTTGTAACTGAGCTACTGTGTGGAACAATTTCCCTTGTGGATCATTAAAGTTAGTCTAAGTCTAAGTCTAAGTGGATGCCCATATCTGCTGTACAGATTTACTTTACAAAAGAGAATTGTAGGATATTTCTCTTATTGCCTTATTTGTATTTGACTTCATTAATTGTTTGGATATTTTTTTAGTGTTTGACGCAGCTGGACCAGAGCAGGGATTACAAATAATCTATTGTTCGATATACTTTTAACGATTAGTATTTCCCATTTAAGTATTATCTTGATATTTGTTTTTCTTAAAACACAATTTTGCTACGAGTCTTTCGAAAAGCACCAACTTGGCGAGAAAGCAAATGTGAGTGAAACCTAAGAGAACTAAGCTTTTACTAAAGGTAGCAATCATAAATTAAGCTTTCAGCACATGCACACCGTTGAGATCGATAGTTTTATTTTGATAAATACAGGAAAAAAACATGCATACTCGTAAACGGCGCGTGCAATAACAAAAAGGCAACAAACATGGCTGTAGACGCAAAGTTAAACCATGAAATGCAACCTTACCCGAACAAAATCAGAATCAGAATCAGAAATACTTTATTAATCCTCGAGGGGAAATTAAGATTTTCGGCACAATCCCATTCAAGATCAGACAAACATTACAGGGAGACATAACAGGATCGCTGACGGGTCTGCCAACTTCCGGCGCCCATTACAAAAAAGGTGAGAAACAGGTAAACCTCATAGCCATAGCACACATACACAGGTGTGTAAGAGGGAAACATCAAACATCAAAGAAAACAAAAGTCTTTAAGACATTAAAAGAGCAGAGCCGATGCAACAGGCCATTTCTACATACAGCAACAGAAGTAAAAACAAAACAAAAAAAAACATACTGTGGTGGCCTCTGCGGTGTTCCACGCCATCGTCTGCTGGGGTGGGGGGGGGGGAGCATGGCCAGAGACAGGAGCGGACCCAACAAAGCAACCAAGAGAGCCGACTCCACCCTCGGCCGCCCACTAACGATGCATATTTATGCTGGGGAGTCTCGATACCAGTGACCTTGACCCAACCACACTCAAAGAAGTTGTAGGCCTTCATGTTTTTCCAAGTTTTAATCTGTTTTGTCGTGTAGAATGACGTCTGGAGCACAAAATAGTTGACATGTCTGGGAACTCCGCCGACGGATAATCCTTGACATCACTCGATAAACCTTTTTTTAGATAAAGTATAGGGATCTATTCTATTACATAGTTAGATTTTTTGCTCGTAACTGTTTTTTTTGCAGGAAGATCTAGACCCTTTGCGTACTCAGAGAGTTTGCGTGCTGTTTGCTTCACAACAGCCATCTTGGCTTGATTGACCAGTAATGGGAAGAAGTCACGTGACGGAATACAAACAATAGCTCACACACTGTATGTAAACTTCCTCATCTACAGTCAGCATCAAAGTTCAGGAATGGTTGGCCATGGCCATAATGTGTGATAGTGACTGTGAATGTTGTCTGTGTTGGCCCTGCGACGAGCGCAGCTGGGATAGGCTCCAGCACCCCCGGCGATCCCGAGAGGGACAAGCGGTAGAAAATGTATGGGTGGATTTAAAAATATTCATCAAAAAATGCTGACAACATTACACACATGATTTTACAAACACAAAATATATTTTAAAAACAGATTGGTTTTATCCTTTATTTCAAAACGTAATCTGAGTTTTAGTCAGGGGAAGCAAAGACAGACATTGTAAAACTGCACATACATAATAAATAGGCATTGTCAAAGAACATCATCAAATGAACTTAAAAGCAAAACATTTATGAGATGTCTTTTGAGTCCAAACAAAACTATGCAACATATTAAATGTCACTTTAAAATAATAATAAATCAAGAAGCACAAGAAGATAGCTTCAGCAAAAAAGGGACTATATTTTAGTACACAACAATAACAACAAAGCTGAGTAATATGAATAAAAAAATCCGGCAAAGGAAAAGTCGGGTGCTGCTTGGCTCAAAGACAAAATAGCAAGGCGGGACTAATGAGGCACAGGCACAGAAGAAAAGTCAGGAAAAAACACAGACATGTAGGACATGAAAGAGTCAATCCTACGAAATAAATCAGAACCCATCCATCCATCCATTTTCTACCGCTTATTCCCTTCGGGGTCGCGGGGGGCGCTGGAGCCTATCTCAGCTACAATCGGGCGGAAGGCGGGGTACACCCTGGACAAGTCGCCACCTCATCGCAGGGCCAACACAGATAGACAGAACCATGACAATCAAACTTAAACTATAAGCCTTGGCCTTGCCTATACAATAGAAGGGAATCCTTTATTGTCGTTGTCATGGTTAACAATGAAATTAAGTGCCATTCATCAGTGCAGTATGAATGAAAATAACACCTAAAAGTAATAGTGGTCATAAAAGCACTCTCACACACAGTATTGCAGAGATTGTCATTTCAAGAGTCAGTATTTTAAATGCCAGAACAAACATTTGGCTGTGACCCATTTTCAAAATGGGAAAATAAATAAACAAAGAGGTAAAGCTGACAGAATATATTTTCGTAACAAATAAGTACAGGATATGTGATAAGCAGTGTTCTGAAAATTACTTTAAAAAAGTAATTCATTATAAGTACTTGTTACTTCACCAAAAAAGTAACTGACTTGCTCACAAAATTAGTGATGTGAAGTGAATTATATTTATATAGTGCTTTTCTCCAGTGACTCAAAGTGCTTTACATAGTGAAACCCATTGTCTTAGTTACATTTAAACCAGTGTGGGTGGCACTGGGAGCAGGTGGGTGAAGTGTCTTGCCCAAGGACACAATGGCAGTGACTACGATGGCAGAAGCACGAATCAAACATGGAACCCTCAAGTTGCTGGCATGGCCGCTCTACCAACCGAGCCACATCACTTAATTTTAATTAATTACTAGGGAAAGTAATTAATATATTACTTAAAAAAGAAAGAACACAACTTCAAATATCTGGCATATGCAGTTGAGAGACGTTTCATATGATAGCACTGTGTGTGTGTGTGTGTGTGTGCATGTGTGTGGGTGTGTGTGCGTGTGTGTGTGTGTGTGCTTTTTAAAAGGCGGGGCCTGTTGCCTTGTGACGTGTGACATAGTTGAGGGAAAAACATTTCAGTTGTTTATGTGAGAGCATTTCAGTAGTGTGTATAAGAGTGTTTCAGTAGTGTGTATGAGTGTTTCAGTAGTGTGTGAGAGAAAAACATTTCTGTTTATGTGAGAGTATTTCTGTAGTGTGTACAAGAGTGTTTCAGTAGTGTGTATAAGAGTGTTTCAGTAGTGTGTATAAGAGTGTTTCAGTAGTGTGAATGAGAGTGTTTCAGTAGTGTGTGAGAGAGAAAAACATTTCAGTTGTTTATGTGAGAGCATTTCAGTAGTGTGTATAAGAGTGTTTCAGTAGTGTGTATGAGTGTTTCAGTAGTGTGTGAGAGAAAAACATTTCTGTTTATGTGAGAGTATTTCTGTAGTGTGTACAAGAGTGTTTCAGTAGTGTGTATAAGAGTGTTTCAGTAGTGTGAATGAGAGTGTTTCAGTAGTGTGTGAGAGAGAAAAACATTTCAGTTGTTTATGTGAGAGCATTTCAGTAGTGTGTATAAGAGTGTTTCAGTAGTGTGTATGAGTGTTTCAGTAGTGTGTGAGAGAAAAACATTTCTGTTTATGTGAGAGTATTTCTGTAGTGTGTACAAGAGTGTTTCAGTAGTGTGTATAAGAGTGTTTCAGTAGTGTGAATGAGAGTGTTTCAGTAGTGTGTGAGAGAGAAAAACATTTCAGTTGTTTATGTGAGAGCATTTCAGTAGTGTGTGTAAGAGGTAATTCTGAATAATGTCCCTAACGGCCCCTCATAGTTTCAGCAGAGCTGTGTTTGTCGGCTGACGCCAGCTCTTTTGAATCTTTTCATTGGCTTGTGTTACCTCTGGGTAATAATTAGTTTGAATGTGCTTCGATGGCTGTCAAACCTTCTTGTCGACAAACGATGTCGATTTGTTGTTTATTATTCCCATTGCTGCACTTATAATGTTGTTTTGTTGACATAAAACCCACATCAAAAGTAGCGTGCCACGTTACATCAAGCTATCGCTAACGGCGTTGTAATGGACCTAAAAGTAATTCATTAGATTACTCGTTACTAGTAAAAGTCACTGCGTTACTAACAGTTAATATATAGCGCTGTTATAACGAACACTGGTAATGTTTTGTTACATGAGCTAGAATGTTATGTATTCACTTGGGTCTGTCTGTTTGTTTGTTAGCAACATAGCTAAAACATGTATGGACAGATTTTGATTAAACTTTTTAGGAAATGTCAGGAACGGGTTAAGAATCACATTGTTTGTAGATTTTGGGTGTGTTCCAAATCTTTTTGAAAGGGATTTATGGTGATTTTAATCTACATTTAACACTTCCTTGTCATCTAGATGAGCAGTTTTCAAACTGTGGTACATGTACCACTGGCTCCAATTAGTGGTACGCCAAATAATCACTTGATTTTACTACAGTGTTTTATTTTCTTATATTCAAACACAGTGTTACTGTTCAAACTGTGTGTAATGTTACAGTGGCCAACACTATTAAATATACTTGACAAATAAAACCTCTGCCTTGTTTTTAAAGAATACTTAGGCCTACTACACTATTGTATTTTAATGTTGGTCATTGTGGTGGTACTTGGTAAGGCAAGTTTTTTCCGAGGTGGTACTAGGTGGAAAAATGTTTGAAAACCACTGATCTAGATAATATGTATTGGATAAGCTTTGGTGTAAATTATGTGTACATTTTGCTTCACAGTCACTTTTACAATCGGTTTTCCGAGTCTGTCTGCAGGATTTTCATTTCTGGAGGCTTTCCCAGATTGCAAATGAAACCACACCCCACCACCATCCCCAAAAGTATCAAAATGTATATTATTAAAGTACACTGTTAAATAAATATTTTGAAGTCGTCAGCCTATCTTTTTTTCCCAGACACAGTTGAAAAGAACCTAAATAAGCTGTATATAGATATACCCGGTCACAACAAAGGGTACACTAACACACTCTCTCTATTTGATTCAGAGCTAAAAAATAATAAAATAAACGCTTTTACCAGCTTTTACTGTATGCAACTGTATGTCACACGTCAGTGTTATTATGTGCATACCAAGATTCGTTTAAAACAATACTTTATCCTACCTTGTTTGTTTCCTTAATGCGTGGAGCAGAAGGAGATGCTCCTCCATCTGTGGTTGGTAGCTTAATTGAATGTCCAAGTAAGAATGTCCACCTCGCTGTGACGTCACATTCAGCCAGACTGCAAAACCCTGTGAACCAAGGCATCCAAAACTGCGTGCAAGCTCTTGTCCAAATGCATGAACCTTATTATTTGACACTTTGGCATTGTTTAGTATCCAACATTGTAACAACACATATATTCAGAAAACAATCACATTCACCATAGGCTCTCTTTAAAAACACCTCACAGAAGGAAAGGGATTCATATGGCTCTATTCCTGGGTGGATTTTGTGTGTGAAGAAGGGCGGTGGGGTTATCATTTTTAACGCAGTCTGCTGAAAATGATGGAAAGCGCCACTCTACATAGCAATGATGCTGTGTTCAAAGTTGGAATTGCCACAAAAATGTTTTTAGTTATTCAAAACTCTACTGCCATCTGGCGGCTAACGTGAATAGTGCACTCCCCCGCCCCTCCCACCACATCGCCACGTTTCATGTGTTAGGTAAACCACGACGAATGGAGCCATGTGTATCCCCCTCCTACTGTATTGTTGTACTGTTTCTTAAAATGACCAATATTGGTACAATGTTTAAGTTATTTTCTTAATCTGATATGCTAAACATTGTGAAGGGTTTTGTAAAATATGTGCGTTTATATATAAACGTACTCCATTGGCAACTCTCCACCAAGTGTTATTGAACATTTCAGAACATTTTATTGTCCTTTTTTAATGCAAATTAGCTCTGAATAAAAACTGATATGGTTGAGGCAAGGTTACAGAAAGTAAGGGTATTGCTGGTGTCCTTAAAAAAATCAATAGAATAAACTTGAGAAATGATTTAGATAGAGCAGATATGAACAATGAAATAAACAAATAAGCTTAAAGGAAATCAATCATACCATTTAAAGAGTAAAAGACCTGAACCGAGGTGATCTCCCTCTTGGTTCGGACAAATGGAGGATTTTTAATTTCATCATTGATATTATGCCAGACTGGGAGATTTTGCAGATTGCTGCAACTACAGGAGGAGGAGAAAAAAAATCAATTGAGTCTGTGGTCTTAAGAGATGTTAGATATTTACAGCATGGAGGTATACGGAGACTTGTATAAATTTACATTTTAAGAGATAAAGGACCTCTGTATTTTATCTTGTTATTGATAATAGAAACCGTCGACTTTTATCCTGTCGCATCTCAGGGAAAGCCTTGCTGTCTGGCGAATGTGTTTGTGTACGTGATGGAGACAAGGGGGATGAGCGGGCGTTTACTTGGAAGGAGGAAGGGAAGACGCAAGACAGAGCAGTCGGTCTGAGGCAATTTCAAGCCTTTATTTTCTTGATACAAAAAAAGCCGCACTTTGTGTGCTTTTTTTATCCTGCTTCCATGTCAAGGCAATCGAGGTGGCATAATTGCATCAGAGGTCCAGAAATATAGGCTTGCAATTTAGAGAGAGGATGAGAAGAAGAAGCGGGGGAATGAGAAAAGAGAATGTGTTGCAGGAAAGGCAACTCAGACAGGCCCATTTGTGGCTAAAATGGGACAGAGAGGTTAAGATATTGTGACAAGAGACAAAGTAAATGTATATGTAAATGCGAGAGGTTGTTATCACTCCTAAAATGCCATGCAGCTTTTTCCCCTCTCTTCGGAGACGGAGATTATATTTAAGTCACCAACAAGCCAATTGTCCAGCTGTGATCCGCTGCTATGTAAATAGTTCAGGTAATTCCTAAAACACTGCACTGGTGGCCGAACGATCAGAGCAAATAACAACAAATTGTTTACATCATTTGAATGATTTGGGACTACTTGCAGCAATCACTTTAATAGACTCTAGAGTGATGGCACCGACTTCTCGCTCACAGCTTTTCCTGCTTCTTTTGCTGCTGCAGTTACAACAACCATGATGCACTTGGAAAGAAAGGCTTCGGCTTCTTGAACTCACCCAGTGTTATATTATTAAATAATACTATGGTCATGCAATAATGGGAATTGTTATCATTGTTAAGCTAAACCTTATTAGATCACATATGAGTACTGTTACTTTTGAGTAATATGACTCAAGTAAAAGTAAAAAAAATATATATCATATTTTCTGGCCACCAGTTGTTACGCCGCACCCACCAAAATTTAGATGATATAAATATATTTACATATATTAGTCGCACTGGACCATAAGTCGCAGACATATACTAAGATTTTGTAAATGTTTATCTTTCACGCGGCAGTAAAACAGCTGATCAAACAAAACAGAAGTCGTCGTCATGGACCCACTTGCTGCCCAATCAGCTAAACAGACTCGATAAGTCCACGTTGACGTTTTGGTGAATTTATGAAACCGAAACAATACAAAAATAATGTAATTCATCCATTAATTTTCTACCGCTTAGCAAGTTCATAATACTAACACAGTCACTTGTAAATGTGTTGGTATTAGTGTTGTCCCGATACCAATATTTTGGTACCGGTACCAAAATGTGATACTTTTCGGTAATTTTTGATACTTTTCTGAATAAAGAGGACCACAAAAAATTGCATTATTGGCTTTATTTCAACAAAAAATCTTAGGGTACATTAAACATAAGTTTCTCATTGCAAGTTTGCCCTTAAATAAAATAGTGAACATACAAGACAACTTTTCTTTTATTAGTAAGTAAACAAAAAAGGCTCCTAATTTAGCTGCTGACATATGCAGTAACATATTGTGTCATTTTCCATTCTATAATTTTGTCAAAATTATTAAGGACAAGTGGTAGAAAATTAATTATTAATCTACTTGTTCATTTACTCTTAATATCGGCTTACTTTCTCTTCTAACATGTTCTATCTACACTTCTGTTAAAATGTAATAATCACTTATTCTTCTGTTATTTGAATGCTCATTCGTTTTGGATGATACCACAAATTTGGGTATCAATCCGATACCAAGTAGTTACAGGATCATACATTGGTCATATTCAAAGTCCTCATGTGTCCAGGGACATATTTCCTAAGTTTATAAACATAATATACAAAAAAAAAAAAAAAAAAAAAAACTAAAGAAGATTTTGTGACGCTAAAAAATATTGATGTAAAAAAATTAATTATTGGCCTTATTTTAACAAAAAAAATCTTACGGTACTTTAAACATATGTTTCTTATTGCAATTGAATAACAATTTTGTTCTAAATAAAATAGTGAACATACTAGACAACTTTTCTTTTAGTAGTAAGTAAGCAAACAAAGGCTACTATTAGTCTGCTGACGTATGCAGTAACATATTGTGTCATTTATATTCTATTACTTTTTAGAGGTATAGTACCGAATATGATTCATTAGTATCACGGTACTGTACTAATACCGGTATACCGTACAACCCTAGTTGGTATACTTGCTAATGCTAAAGATGCTAGCTTTATTACATTACGATAGCACATACAAATATGCATGAAAGCGCTCCTACAGACATCACACATGGGACAATTAAGTAAGTATGAATTGTTTTAGTTATATTGTAAAACTTACAAACCTTGCTTGGAGTGACGTATGAAGAATCCTTTCAAGTAGAAACGCTATAGACGAATACCATCTTTTCAATATCTTTTTATTAATTTTTACTAATTGGTTTTTATCTAGTCTGCACTTGGTCTGTATTATTTTTGGCTTTTATCTAGTTTTCACTTTGTCTGTATTATTACTATTATCATTAGTATCGACTCCTTTGCCTTATTCTTTTTATTTTTCTATTTTTAATGATGTTAGATCTGTGTTGTTGTTGTTGTTGGGGACAAGTGTTGTAAATTAGCTTTGGCTACAAACACTGTGATGCATACATTGGATAACTGTTTCAGATATCTATGTTTCTGTATCTGTCCCTATTTCAAATAAACCTTTATATACTGTATACCTCCGGTTCAAGGAACAAAACAGGAAGTATACTTTACTCGCAGCCCTTGCAGTGAGCAAACTCGCCCAAAACATGGTGCCATAGCAAAAGCAATGACACACCTTTTCAGTGTCTCAGTCTGTGTTTTATGAAAACTATTTGTTCCATACAAAATATTATAGCTGTTGGCAAAGAAACATACATAATTTAATTTTAAAACCGCATGATTCAAAGCGTAGGAAAGAAAGAGCGGCTTTGAGTATCTAATAATAGAAAAGCGCAATATAAAATCTAATCCATTATTATTATTATTTATAATCTGGAAAATACAGTATTATCCTAATAATTATTTGAATACAAGTAAGTCAGTATTCAGCTGGTGCGTGACCAGTAATTTATTCACTAGCTATTATTTTATGGTACAAAAAACTGTAGTGATTCATTTAATTTGAATCAGTCAGGGAAATGAATGTTAAAGGAGCTCATTTAGGTTGCTGCCCACGTGTACTTTCCTTTTTTTCCCCACCTCAGTTGAACTGCTGTTAAAAGAGGTGTATCCAGCCACCTCTTGTCTGCTTTAATTTTTAATTACCATCCTCCACTCACCTTTGTTGCAGTCATGACACGCTCGTGTTAGAACGTGTACAGCGGGCAAGCAGATTGGGACGAGGTGTGTAAGGGGGGGGGGTTAGAGGGGGTAGAGGGCTGGGGGGCATGCTTTGAACAGAGTGGCTGGTTTATGTAGGTCGACATGCTGGGGGGTGAACTCTGGTACCAACATGCCACCCCTGACACGGATTAGGACCCCATGGCTGCCACCAAAGTTGATGACACTGCACGGGAGAAGGTTGGCAGTGTTTTTAAAACATTGGCATAAAGAAACACGGACATTATTTGACTATTTACTAGTATTAGTAAACATTTATTTTCTCTTTTAAATGTTAAATAAGACAGTATATGTTTACCTACAGTACATTTACCAGAGAGTTCACTCCACTATAGGTGGAGTGAACGATTTTTTAAACTATTTTTGAACTTTTGGCTTAACAGCAACTGAAGCCATTACATTTCTCACGGTACGGAATGGCCCGAGGGTCAAAAAGGAGTATGTGGGCTCTGTACCGAGGATGTCATTGTGGCTTGTGCAGCCCTTTGAGACACTTGTGATTTAGGGCTATATAAATAAACATTGATTGATGATTGAGGATGCATGTGCGCTAATCCTGCGTAAAAAAAAAAGAATGCCGTTAAAGGAAGTTATTGTTAACGCATTACCGTGTTAACTTAAACAGCCCTATAGTATCCAATAAAATCATCTGTATTACAAATGATGATTTTACAGCAGGGGTCTCAAACTCAATTTACTTGGGGGCCGCTGGATGCAGAGTCTGGTGAGGCTGGGTCGTATCATATATTCCACAAGAAAAGCTTTGTTAAAACAATTCCAATCTTCTCAAATGTCTTTATTTTTATTATTTTAACACAAAATAAGATAGAAAAATTAATTAGCAAATTAAAAATTATTAAGAAAATAAGTAAATACATGTTTGGGGCTAAGTACAAAGTATGGGGATAGCGAGTGCAAAAAGGTGACTTGGCCTAGAGTGTTATATCCGCCATGATGTTATTACAGGAAAAAAAAGCTGAAATGACACCGTTGTTGTTGTAAACGTAGTCATAGACACTAAAAAAACAAATGGAAACAAAACCAAATACATGTAGTGTTCATCATGTGAGGCAATGCAAATACAATGCAAATAGCGCGATGTAAATTACCATAATGACACACAAATAACGGTCTGACCCTATAATTGGTCCGGGTTATTGGGGACTGTTATTGCCAACGGACAGGTGTCACTATATAACTGCATTAGGCTACATTGAGTTTCTTACTTTTCTTTTATCCCGCCGCGTATGTGTCACTTTAATTCATTTTGTCAGAGAGAACTATATACCGTATTTTCCGGACTATAAAGAGCACTTGAAATCCTTTTTTTCCCCTCAAAACTCGACAGTGCGCCTTATAACCAGGTGCGCCTAAAGTAAGGAATACGTTTGGTTGAGTTTACTCACCTCGAAGCTATTTAATTTGGTAGATGTTGTAATGATAAGTGTGACCAGTAGATGGCAGTCAAACATAAGAGATAAGTGTAGCCTGCACTATGATGGGTCTCACATAAACAACACCAACATTTTAAATGTTCCATTGAAAATATAGAACATTACACACGGCGCTCAAAAATCGATCAAAATATTTTAGTACGACTTTGGTAAGCTATGAAGCCGCACCGCTTCAAGGATTGTCGGCGCATTAAACATAGGAGTACTATTTTGGTGTGTGTATAAGGTAAGACATATTATCTGGCGTTTTGTTTCGCAATATTATGCAAAAGCAACTTTTCTTACCTTCAGGTACCTGCTGATCTGTATTTGGGATCTGGTGAAGTCCTGAAAAATTGCGCACGTCTGCGAGTCGATAAGCTTCTTCTTTTTCCTCTATCTTCTTGCAATGGGACATTCATCCTCCGCTGTTGCCATTTCTAATATGAAGTAGTGTAAAGTTCTTACTTATATCTGTCAGTAAACTCGCCATGAAAGTGCTAAAACATACTGGTGTAATGAGTTTACATTATTCAACCAAGGAACTTTAGTTATTAAAGTTCCGGTCAGACGTTTTTTTCACGGGACACATTTCCTGTGTTGTTGTTTCCGGATGAGGAGATGCTGCTCCGTTATTGATTTATGTAAAGTCTGAATGTCATTAAAACAGTTAACTCCATCTTTTGACACTTCTTCCACTCCTATCCTTGCACGCTGCCGAAGGTGAGCCACGTAAATAAGACCGCCCACAAAACGGCGCATCCTGAAGCGAAGTGGCTGGGGAGAGGGAAGTCTGGGCTTCCCTGCTTAGGCTGCTGCCCCCGCGACCCGACCTCGGATAAGCGGAAGAAGATGGATGGATGGATGGATGACTCCTTTAATGCGCCCTATAATCCGGTGCGCCTTATATATGAAAAAAGGTCAAAAATAGACAATTCATCGGCAGTGCGCCTTATAATCCGGTGCGCCTTATATATGAAAAAAGATCAAAGGTGCGCCCTATGGTCTGGAAAATACGGTATACGTATAATTTCCCGCTGGGCAGCAACTTTAAAAAAAAAAAAAAAATTAAGTGGGACTTATGTCCGCCTCTGCCGAATAGAAACAAGGCAGCCAATAAGGCACAGAATAAAACTCTCCATGGCAGTACTGCCGTAACTTTCCCTCTTTGAGAAATAATTCTCTGCTTGCATCAAGCAAGTCCCACCCCCGAGAGCCATATGCCCCACAGTGATTGGTGGGTTCGTTCAGCTCCGCACACAAAACTGTTAAGTGCCATTCATATAAAACTCGCGGACCACACGAACATTAAACTTTCATATGAAAAATATTTTTTGGGGGCCGTAACTGGCCCGCGGGCTACAAATTTGAGACCTTTGCTTTCCAGTATACCAGCATTCAACATTTGCACTTGAAAATGAGAGAAACTCTGCAGAAAATAATTCTGATAAATATTGTGCTGTCAGCAAACCTTCTGCCATGTTATTTGAAATTAGTTTATTTCGGTCTTATAATCAACCATTTTGTGTGATCAATTTAACAGCACATATTATACATATTAACAATCACACACATACACACACAAAAGGAAAAAGAATGACCGAAAATGGAATAGGCTGAAGCCAAGGCTTATATTTGCCTTTCCTATACATTCACTGAAAATAAGATTACCTGGAACATCAACGTTCAAAAAATCAATGGGATGAAAGTAATCGTTGCTATATTTTATAATTTTCTATTATTTCACCTTTCAAGGCTTTCTTAAACCTTAACAAAGAACTACATGTCTTCAACTCATCACTGAGCTTGTTCCACCATTTAACTCCTAAAACTGAAATACATTTGTATTTTATATTCGTTCTTATACTTACATATTTCAAAAATTATAGTTTTCTCCTCTTAATTTACATAACCTAAGAATACTTACTCGAAACATAATTTCCATTGTTTTTAAAAACACAATATCTGAACATTTTAACACATTAGAATTTAAGAATAATGGATTGGTAGGTTCATAGTAGCACACAATAACCCTCTGTTGAAGTTTAATCATTGGGTATATGTTTGTTTTATAAACATTTCCCCAAACTTCAACACAATATGTTAGATATGGAAAAATAAAATAATAATATAACATATGCAGACATTTCTCGTTCAGCATGTGTCTTACTTTATAAAGAATAGCAATGGATTTGGATATTTTCTCTTTATATATTCAAGATGCGGTTTCCAACATCATTTATGATCAATTATTATTCCCAAGAACTTAGTTTCATATACTATATTAATTTCTACTTGATTTATTTTAATTTTGATTCACTATTTGTCCTTGCACCACTAAACACCATACATTTAATTTTCTTATCATTTAATGATAACTTATTAATATCAAACCATTTTTTTTAGCTGAAGCAACTCAACCTCTATTAACCTCAACACTTCCTTCAAGTCTTCTCCTGTGTATCATCTGCATCTACTTTAATGGCTTGCTTTTAAGGTAGAAGGAGTGACTTTGCAGGCTACAGGATGAGTTACACCAAAGTTTTTTTTCCAAGTGTTGCTGCGTAGACTGGAAGCTGTGCTGCTTCAGCAGTAACAGATAATTATTTTTATTTTTTTTCATAAATTAATGGTGGAGGGTGCTGGATGGTTAACAGATGCACATTTTTGCTCAATAGTGATTGATTGTCACTGTAAAAATATTACTAAAACACAAATATTATAGTTTACCGTAGTGTACAATTACACAACAGTACGCCACCCACTAAAAACAGATTATGCATATATCCTCCGGTAAAGACTAGGAACTTTAAAATAAGGTGGTTTTATCGTTGCGGGTTCAGTCAATAAATTGTGTGTACGTTTAACACATCTCTCCGTCTCATTTGGAAGACCACACAATGAGCACGGTGATTGAGATTAAGTGTTTTAATATCGCATAAACGCAAGGGTCACATAACAAGAGATCGACACACTCTTGTCTATGAGGTGTTTTAGGGAAAGTCATTACTGCGTTTGGTTGGTGTTCAGTTTGCCCACATTATTTCCTAGGTTAAACAAAAAAACACATTTTACCATCCCTCAATGCACAAATGTTGCACTAACCTCTGTCTCAAAGGAGGAAGGAAATTAAAGAACACTGAGTTTTTTTTTAAAATGCTTAGCAATCAAACTTGCTCAACAAGAACATAGTATTGGTCAAAAAGCACATGCCAATAATAGGAATATATCTTAAACCATAAGGGGATGTTGTAAATACATCATATGCTTGTGCTGTTATTAAATGAGATAATGAACAAACTATATCATACTTGCAAACCCTCCCGGAATTTCCGGGAGGCTCCCGGAATTCAGCGCCTCTCCCGAAAACCGCCCGGAAGAAATTTTCTCCCGAAAATCTCCCGAAATTCAGGCGGAGCTGGAGGCCACGCCCCCTCCAGCTCCATGCGGACCTGAGTGGGGACAGCGGCGACAGTCTGTTTTCACGTCCGCTTTCCCACGATATAAACAGTGTGCCTGCCCAATCACGTTATAACTGTAGAATGATCGAGGGCGAGTTCTTGGTTTCTTATGTGGGTTTATTATTAGGCAGTTTCATTAACGTCCTCCCAGCGCGGTAACAACACACAACAACAGCAGTCACGTTTTCGTCTACCGTAAAGCAGTTCGTCTGCCGTAAACAGCAATGTTGTGACACTCTTAAACAGGACAATACTGCCATCTACCGGATAGCCTCCGAAACACTGAAATTCAAGTATTTATTTTATTTATATGTATAATAAAATAAATATATATGTATATATTTATATATATATATATATATATATATATACACTACCGTTCAAAAGTTTGGGGTCACCCAAACAATTTTGTGGAATAGCCTTCATTTCTAAGAACAAGAATAGACTGTCGAGTTTCAGATGAAAGTTCTCTTTTTCTGGCCATTTTGAGCGTTTAATTGACCCCACAAATGTGATGCTCCAGAAACTCAATCTGCTCAAAGGAAGGTCAGTTTTGTAGCTTCTGTAACGAGCTAAACTGTTTTCAGATGTGTGAACATGATTGCACAAGGGTTTTCTAATCATCAATTAGCCTTCTGAGCCAATGAGCAAACACATTGTACCATTAGAACACTGGAGTGATAGTTGCTGGAAATGGGCCTCTATACACCTATGTAGATATTGCACCAAAAACCAGACGTTTGCAGCTAGAATAGTCATTTACCACATTAGCAATGTATAGAGTGTATTTCTTTAAAGTTAAGACTAGTTTAAAGTTATCTTCATTTAAAAGTACAGTGCTTTTCCTTCAAAAATAAGGACATTTCAATGTGACCCCAAGCTTTTGAACGGTAGTGTATATATATATATATATATATATATATATATATATATATATATAGCTAGAATTCACTGAAAGTCAAGTATTTCATACATACATATATATATATATATATATATATATATATATATATATATATATATATATATATATATATATATATGAAATACTCGAGTTGGTGAATTCTAGCTGTAAATATACTCCTCCCCTATTAACCACACCCCCAACCACGCCCCCGCCCCCAAAATTAATTAATTATTTACTGTTAATATCTGCTTACGTTCTCTTTTAACATGTTCTATCTACACTTTTGTTAAAATGTTATAATCACTTATTCCTCTGTCGTTTGATACTTTACATTAGTTGTGGTCATATTCAAAGTCCTCATGTGTCCAGGGACATATTTCCTGAGAATATAAACATAATATAATTTTTTTTTAAACGAAAGAAGATGTTGTGATGTCAAAAAATCATAGTAGTATCGACTAGATACGTTCTTGTACTTGGTATCATTACAGTGGATGTCAGGTGTAGATCCACCCATGGCGTTTGTTTACATTGTGACGCCAGTGAGCTACGGTGTATAGTGAAACATGTCTAGTTATTCCTCGTCCTGTAGGGATGATACTTGTAAGAAACTTTATTTGTCGCCATAGAGGCGAGGATTAATGATTTAGAAGTACTCCGTGATTGTGCATTGCGGAACATGCTTGTCTGCTTGTAAACCAGCAATGACGTGACGACGACAGGGGTGCGTGGGGGCGAACCGGTACTTTTCAGAGGCGGTATAGTACCGAATATGTTTCATTAGTATTGCGGTAGTATACTAATACCGGTATACCATACAACTCTATTTCATAGGGCTGCGAATCTTTGGGTGTCCCACGATTTGATTCAATATCGATTCTTAGGGTCACGATTCGATTATAAATCGATTTTTTTTGATTCAACGCGATTCTTGATTCAAAAACGATATTTTTCCGATTCAAAACATTTCTGTTTTCATTCAATACATAAGATTTCAGCAGGATCTACCCCAGTCTGCTGACATGCAAGCAGAGTAGTAGATTTTTGTAAAAAGCTTTTATAATTGTAAAGGACGATGTTTTATCAACTGATTGCAATAATGTAAATGTGTTTTAACTATTAAATGAACCAAAAATATGACTTATTTTATCTTTGTGAAAATATTGGACACAGTGTGTTGTCAAGCTTGTGAGATATATATATATATATATATATATATATATACATAAAGCTTAGCAAACCAGCCACAATAAAGTGTATCCCCGGGGCCAGAGCACCTGACATTGAAGCTAATCTTAGGGAGCTAACTCGCAACAGGCCTAGTAAACACGTACGACAGGCTAATCGCACCACTAATTATGCGAATATAGTTGTACACGTTGGCTCCAATGACACTAGAATGAGACAGTCAGAGATTACAAAGAGAAACATAGCCAGGACTTGTGATCTCGCCAGAAAGATGTCCAGGCATCGAGTAATTGTCTCTGGCCCCCTGCCTGCGAGAGGCAATGATGAGAGATATAGCAGATTAGTCTCGCTTAACAAGTGGTTGGCTATCTACTGTAGGACGCAGGGACTAACGTTTATTGATAACTGGCCCTCTTTCTGGGGCAAACCAGGCTTGCTGATGAGAGACGGCCTTCACCCTAACCAGGAAGGCGCCATCATCCTGTCTAGAAACATAGACTACTATTTAAGTCTCACTTGACTGACTACACTAGAGCAAGCCCGGTCACAGGCAATTACAATGTCTGTTAGTCCGGGTGAGGAGTCAGTTAAGCTAGAACTAGCCAGCGCCAGGCTGGATAATCCATGTACGCATAGCAATTCTCTTAGAATAGTACACAATTCACATAATGTTTTTTCTGTTGTGTCTGTGTCAGAGGTGGACATGCATTCTACTGAGGTGGCAAATTATGATATGTCCAGTCTATTGCAGCACCAAGCAAACAATCGGAAAATTCCCGTCATATCAATTCCTAGATATGGTCGAAACTATTTAAAGTGCACTACGCATAATAAACGCAACATTGTTAATATTGCCACTACGGATAATCTTAACAAAAACTCGTCAAAACAGCCCAATACCTATAATATGGGCTTTTTAAACATAAGATCACTGTCTCCCAAGGCGTTATTGGTTAATGAGGTCATTAGAGACAACAATCTTAACGTCATTGGTCTTAGCGAAACCTGGCTCAAACCGGACGAATTTTTTGCGCTCAATGAGGCATCTCCTCCTAACTATACGAATGCGCATGTTGCCCGCCCTCTTAAAAGGGGAGGGGGTGTCGCACTAATATACAATGAAAATTTCAACCTTACCCCTAACCTAAATAATAAATATAAATCGTTTGAGGTGCTTACTATGAGGTCCGTCACACCGCTACCTCTCGACCTGGCTGTTATCTACCGCCCCCCTGGGCCCTATTCGGACTTTATCAGTGAATTCTCAGAGTTCGTTGCTGATCTAGTGACGCACGCCGACAATATAATCATAATGGGGGACTTTAATATCCATATGAATACCCCATCGGACCCTCAGTGCGTGGCGCTCCAAACCATAATTGATAGCTGTGGTCTTACACAAATAATACATGAACCCACGCATCGCAACGGTAATACAATAGATCTAGTGCTTGTCAGGGGTGTCACCACCTCCAAAGTTATGATACTTCCATATACTAAAGTAATGTCCGATCATTACCTTATAAAATTTGAAGTTTTGACTCTTTGTCAACAAGCTAATAATAATAATAACTGCTATAGCGGCCGCAACATTAATGCTGCCACAACGATGACTCTTGCTGACCTACTGCCTTCGGTAATAGCACCATTCCCAAATTATGTCGGCTCTATTGATAAACTCACTAACAACTTTGACGATGCCTTGCGCGAAATTATTGATAGTATAGCACCGCTAAAGCAAAAAAGGGCCCCTAAAAGGCGCACCCCATGGTTTACAGAAGAAATTAGAGCTCATAAATTATCATGTAGAAAACTGGAACGCAAATGGCGCGCGACTAAACTTGAGGTTTTCCATCAAGCATGGAGTGATAGTTTAATAACTTATAAACGCATGCTTACCTTAGCTAAAGCTAAATACTACTCAAATCTCATCCGCCTCAACAAAAACCATCCTAAATTTCTGTTTAGTACAGTAGCATCGCTAACCCAACAAGGGACTCCTCCCAGTAGCTCCACCCACTCGGCAGATGATTTTATGAATTTCTTTAATAAGAAAATTGAACTCATTAGAAAGGAGATTAAAGACAACGCATCCCAGCTACAACTGGGTTCTATTAACACAAATACGACTGTATATACGACGGACACTGCCCTCCAAAATAGTCTCTCTATTTTTGATGAAATAACATTAGAGGAATTATTACAGCGTGTAAGTGGGATAAAACAAACAACATGTTTACTTGACCCACTTCCTGGGAAACTTATCAAGGAACTGTTTGTATTATTAGGTCCATCAGTGTTAAATATTATAAACTTATCACTTTCCTCCGGCACTGTTCCCCTAGCATTCAAAAAAGCGGTTATTCATCCTCTGCTCAAAAGACCTAACCTCGATCCTGACCTCATGGTAAACTACCGACCGGTCTCCCACCTTCCGTTTATTTCCAAAATTCTCGAAAAAACTGTTGCACAGCAGCTAAATGAACACTTAGTGACTAACAATCTCTGTGAACCTTTTCAATCCGGTTTCAGGGCAAATCACTCTACGGAGACAGCCCTCGCAAAAATGACTAATGATCTATTGCTAACGATGGATTCTGATGCGTCATCTATGTTGCTGCTTCTTGATCTTAGCGCCGCTTTCGATACCGTCGATCATAATATTTTATTAGAGCGTATCAAAACACGTATTGGTATGTCAGACTTAGCCTTGTCTTGGTTTAACTCTTATCTTACTGACAGGATGCAGTGCGTCTCCCATAACAATGTGACCTCGGACTATGTCAAGGTAACGTGCGGAGTTCCCCAGGGTTCGGTTCTTGGCCCTGCACTCTTTAGTATTTACATGCTGCCGCTGGGTGACATCATACGCAAGTACGGTGTTAGCTTTCACTGTTATGCTGATGACACTCAACTCTACATGCCCCTAAAGCTGACCAACACGCCGGACTGTAGTCAGCTGGAGGCGTGTCTTAATGAAATTAAACAATGGATGTCCGCTAACTTTTTGCAACTCAACGCTAAGAAAACGGAAATGCTGATTATCGGGCCTGCTAGACACCAACATCTATTTAATAATACCACCTTAACATTTGACAACCAAACAATTAAACAAGGAGACTCGGTAAAGAATCTGGGTATTATCTTCGACCCAACTCTCTCGTTTGAGTCACACATTAAGAGTGTTACTAAAACGGCCTTCTTTCATCTCCGTAATATCGCTAAAATTCGTTCCATCTTGTCCACTAGCGACGCTGAGATCATTATTCATGCGTTCGTTACGTCTCGTCTCGATTACTGTAACGTATTATTTTCGGGCCTCCCTATGTCTAGCATTAAAAGATTACAGTTGGTACAAAATGCGGCTGCAAGGCTTTTGACAAAAACAAGAAAGTTTGATCATATTACGCCTATACTGGCTCACTTGCACTGGCTTCCTGTGCACTTAAGATGCGACTTTAAGGTTTTACTACTTACGTATAAAATATTACACGGTTTAGCTCCAGCCTATCTCGCCGATTGTATTGTACCATATGTCCCGACAAGAAATCTGCGTTCAAAGAACTCCGGCTTATTAGTGATTCCCAGAGCCAAAAAAAAGTCTGCGGGCTATAGAGCGTTTTCTATTCGGGCTCCAGTACTCTGGAATGCCCTCCCGGTAACAGTTAGAGATGCTACCTCAGTAGAAGCATTTAAGTCCCATCTTAAAACTCATTTGTATAATCTAGCCTTTAAATAGACCCCCCCTTTTTTAGACCAGTTGATCTGCCGTTTCTTTTCTTCTCTCCTCTTCTCCCCTGTCCCTTGCGAGGGGGAGTCGCATAGGTCCGGTGGCCATGGATGAAGTGCTGGCTGTCCAGAGCCGGGACCCCGGGTGGACCACTAGCCTGTGCATCGGTTGGGGACATCTCTGCGCTGCTGACCCGTCTCCGCTCGGGATGGTTTCCTGTTGGCCCCGCTGTGGACTGGACTCCCGCTGATGTGTTGGATCCACTGTGGACTGGACTTTCACAATGTTATGTCAGACCCACTCGACATCCGTTGCTTTCGGTCTCCCCTAGAGGGGGGGGGTTACCCACATATGCGGTCCTCTCCAAGGTTTCTCATAGTCATTCACCGACGTCCCACTGGGGTGAGTTTTTCCTTGCCCGTATGTGGGCTCTGTACCGAGGATGTCGTTGTGGCTTGTACAGCCCTTTGAGACACTTGTGATTTAGGGCTATATAAATAAACATTGATTGATTGATTGATTGATTTTATGAATTTCTTTAATAAGAAAATTGAACTCATTAGAAAGGAGATTAAAGACAACGCATCCCAGCTACAACTGGGTTCTATTAACACAAATACGACTGTATATACGACGGACACTGCCCTCCAAAATAGTCTCTCTATTTTTGATGAAATAACATTAGAGGAATTATTACAGCGTGTAAGTGGGATAAAACAAACAACATGTTTACTTGACCCACTTCCTGGGAAACTTATCAAGGAACTGTTTGTATTATTAGGTCCATCAGTGTTAAATATTATAAACTTATCACTTTCCTCCGGCACTGTTCCCCTAGCATTCAAAAAAGCGGTTATTCATCCTCTGCTCAAAAGACCTAACCTCGATCCTGACCTCATGGTAAACTACCGACCGGTCTCCCACCTTCCGTTTATTTCCAAAATTCTCGAAAAAACTGTTGCACAGCAGCTAAATGAACACTTAGTGACTAACAATCTCTGTGAACCTTTTCAATCCGGTTTCAGGGCAAATCACTCTACGGAGACAGCCCTCGCAAAAATGACTAATGATCTATTGCTAACGATGGATTCTGATGCGTCATCTATGTTGCTGCTTCTTGATCTTAGCGCCGCTTTCGATACCGTCGATCATAATATTTTATTAGAGCGTATCAAAACACGTATTGGTATGTCAGACTTAGCCTTGTCTTGGTTTAACTCTTATCTTACTGACAGGATGCAGTGCGTCTCCCATAACAATGTGACCTCGGACTATGTCAAGGTAACGTGCGGAGTTCCCCAGGGTTCGGTTCTTGGCCCTGCACTCTTTAGTATTTACATGCTGCCGCTGGGTGACATCATACGCAAGTACGGTGTTAGCTTTCACTGTTATGCTGATGACACTCAACTCTACATGCCCCTAAAGCTGACCAACACGCCGGACTGTAGTCAGCTGGAGGCGTGTCTTAATGAAATTAAACAATGGATGTCCGCTAACTTTTTGCAACTCAACGCTAAGAAAACGGAAATGCTGATTATCGGTCCTGCTAGACACCAACATCTATTTAATAATACCACCTTAACATTTGACAACCAAACAATTAAACAAGGAGACTCGGTAAAGAATCTAGGTATTATCTTCGACCCAACTCTCTCGTTTGAGTCACACATTAAGAGTGTTACTAAAACGGCCTTCTTTCATCTCCGTAATATCGCTAAAATTCGTTCCATCTTGTCCACTAGCGACGCTGAGATCATTATTCATGCGTTCGTTACGTCTCGTCTCGATTACTGTAACGTATTATTTTCGGGCCTCCCTATGTCTAGCATTAAAAGATTACAGTTGGTACAAAATGCGGCTGCAAGGCTTTTGACAAAAACAAGAAAGTTTGATCATATTACGCCTATACTGGCTCACTTGCACTGGCTTCCTGTGCACTTAAGATGCGACTTTAAGGTTTTACTACTTACGTATAAAATATTACACGGTTTAGCTCCAGCCTATCTCGCCGATTGTATTGTACCATATGTCCCGACAAGAAATCTGCGTTCAAAGAACTCCGGCTTATTAGTGATTCCCAGAGCCAAAAAAAAGTCTGCGGGCTATAGAGCGTTTTCTATTCGGGCTCCAGTACTCTGGAATGCCCTCCCGGTAACAGTTAGAGATGCTACCTCAGTAGAAGCATTTAAGTCCCATCTTAAAACTCATTTGTATAATCTAGCCTTTAAATAGACCCCCCCTTTTTTAGACCAGTTGATCTGCCGTTTCTTTTCTTCTCTCCTCTTCTCCCCTGTCCCTTGCGAGGGGGAGTCGCATAGGTCCGGTGGCCATGGATGAAGTGCTGGCTGTCCAGAGCCGGGACCCCGGGTGGACCACTAGCCTGTGCATCGGTTGGGGACATCTCTGCGCTGCTGACCCGTCTCCGCTCGGGATGGTTTCCTGTTGGCCCCGCTGTGGACTGGATTCCCGCTGATGTGTTGGATCCACTGTGGACTGGACTTTCACAATGTTATGTCAGACCCACTCGACATCCGTTGCTTTCGGTCTCCCCTAGAGGGGGGGGGTTACCCACATATGCGGTCCTCTCCAAGGTTTCTCATAGTCATTCACCGACGTCCCACTGGGGTGAGTTTTTCCTTGCCCGTATGTGGGCTCTGTACCGAGGATGTCGTTGTGGCTTGTACAGCCCTTTGAGACACTTGTGATTTAGGGCTATATAAATAAACATTGATTGATTGATTGATTGAGATGCGATGCAAGTGTAAGCCACTGTTTTTTTTTTATAAATGTCTAATGATAATGTCAATGAGGGATTTTTAATCACTGCTATGTTGAAATTGTTACTAGTATTGATACTGTTGTTGATAATATTCATTTTTGTTTCACTACTTTTGGATTGTTCTGTGTCGTGTTTGTGTTTCCTCTCAATTGCTCTGTTTATTGCAGTTCTGAGTGTTGCTGGGTCGGGTTTGGTTTTGGAATTGGATTGCATTGTTATGGTATTGCCGTGTATTGTTTTGTTGGATGGATTATTAAAAAAATAAAAATAATAATAAATACAAACTTTTAAAAAATTGAGACGTGAGAATGGCGATTTGAATTCGAATCGATTTTTTCCCACAGCCCTACTATTTCAGATACAACATTTTTTAACGTCTTAAAAACATTGTTTTGTCACTTAAACCCTAGCAACCAGACACATTTACGCATATGTCACTAATAAAGACGGACTGGGACAGTGACAAAGTGTAAGACAAATACAACCAAAAAGTCACACAAATGAACATGTCACTGTGGCGCTCTATCAATTAGGCATCAGAGTGCTGCCCCCCTTTGAGGCGCTTCAACCTATTCTATCTGCCATAATAACTCCCGCTTGCCTTTGGACCGAGAACCTATTTGTATGCGTCTGTGTTTCCTCCTCGCACAGCAGCATGGTCGGACGCTCTATTAATCTTTCTATATGAACAGTTACTGGCGGTGACGAAATTGGGCCCAATGAGGCGAGCCTCTAGTGGCCGGGATAGGCCCCATTCATCTTGATTTGATTCGCATGCCGACACCGGAGCAGTCTGATGACAGAGGTTAAGTCGGTGAGTGGCCGTCGCCTTCTTGTTTTGCTCCCTCAGATCGCCACCTTTTAACCGCATGTTGCCCCTCAGCGCTGAGAGCTGGGACAAGCTCGGGGGTGTCTGTTGTCGATTTTATGGGGGCACAAACTAGAACATCCGATAACTCCCACACGGCTGATTTCACCCCCTGTCACCGGTCGCGACATCTCCAACAAATATAGAAATACAGCAGCGGCGGTTCCCCTTGATGGTGGGTGACTTGGACAGATCGTATAGAGACGGCGGGGGAATGGAATCAGCTGCCTGACAAGGGGCACCTTCTCCCATCCACCAATTTCACAGTGTCATTTTGGGATTATTTCATTACTTGCCATGATCCATGACTGAAACTCATTTTGGCCCTGAGTGCTCCGAGAAAGTGCGTGACATGCTGCTGAGAGGAACTGTGGGAAGGTAGCATGGAGCAGAAAAAAATAAAAATGAAACTCTTACCATTGGGCAATTTGAATAATTATATCCAAACTTTTGGAGGTATAAAAAAATAACATTTAGCAGTCCGGGGGTCAGCTCTTTAGTGCCACCCTAGTGGCTCCCTGGATCATTTTTTAAAAAGGATTGAAAATGGAAAAAAATGGTGGGTAAAATACAAATAAACGCAACAGTTTGTTTACATGTAAAAACTTCCACTCCTTCTTTGTCTCATTTTGTCCACCAAAAGTTTTATGCTGTGCATAAATGCACAAAGGTGAGCTTTGTTGATGTTACTGACTTGTTGGAGTGCTAATCAGGCATATTTAGTCACTGGATGACTGCAAGCTAATCAATGCTAACATGCTATTTAGGCTAGCTGTTTGTACATATTGCATCATTATGCCTCATTTGTAGGTATATTTGAGCTGATTTAATATCCTTTACTTTTATCCTCTTTGTATACAATTTAGTTTTGCATGTCTCATGACACCTTATCTGTATGTAATATTGGCTGCATTTCTGATAGTTGTTTGTGTGCCATGTTGTTCCAGACCACAGCAAACATTACCTAACTTGCCAAATATTGTAATAAATCTATTAAACGAAGACAGCCTGCCGTTTCCTTTAACTTGAACACACACATCTACACCTTTGGCAATTCAAATCCAGTAATTTCCAGGAGTTATCTCACCTTCTGAGTAGCCTCTGATTTACTAAGGATCTCTAATGTTGTAAAAACGTGTAGAATAAATATTAAATTTCAACATTTCTGTCAACAAAGATTTGCTTCAGCCTGCGACACAAAGTCATTTTGATAGTAGGCTATTATAGCTAATATAGACACTTACGTCATGTGTTGCCTTCAATGCAAGTACAGCCCTTTGAGACACTTGTGATTTAGGGCTATATAAATAAACATTGATTGATTGATTGATTGATATACGGCTTTCCATTTTTTGCGGCTCCAGACAGATTCGTTTTTTTGTATTTTTGGGCCAACATGGCTCTTTCAACGTTTTGGATTGCCGACCCCTGCACTATACTCTCGGCAAAAGAGTAGACATGTTTTCATTGACAATTGTATTTATTTTTTTTAATTAGTGTTGGTGTGAGGGCCCCTCTAGTTCTGACAACATTGGCACATCTTTCATCAGAAATACATTATTAATCCCTGAGGGGAAATTAAGATTTTCAGCACAATCCCATTCAAGAGCAGACAAACATTACAGGGAGACAGAACAGGATCGCTGACGGGTCTGCCAACTTCCGGCGGCCCTTACAAAAAAGGGGAGAAACAGGTAAATGCTGGGGGGGGTGAGAAAAAAAAAATCAGTCTAGCCCTAGGCCCCTGGAGAGGGGGTCCAGACTGAGGCCAAGGAAGAAGAAAAAAATGTCGTAGCCATAGCACACATAAGCATGTGTGTAAGAGGGAAACATCAAACATCAAAGAAAACAAAGGACATTAAAAACATTAATAGAGCAGAGCTGATGCAACCAGCCATTTCTACATACAGCTACAAAAGTAAAAACAACAAAAAAACATACACTGTGGTGGCCTCTGCGGTGTTCCACGCCATAGTCTGCTGGGGTGGGGGGAGCATGGCCAGAGACAGGAGTAGACCCAACAAAGCAACCAAGAGAGCCGACTCCACCCTCGGCCGCCCACTAACTCTCGGCCTGTGTCCAGTCCGCATGGATGAGCGAGGATACGTCTAAGGAGACAGAGGTGTCCGATACACGGTATGATTGCGATACACGATACGATATGTCCATGTGATTTCCTAGTTTGTTGTTCAAAAATGTCTGAATAAAAACGTTTTCACATTGTCATTTTGAGGTATTGTGTGTACAAATTTGGAGACAAAGTTGTATTAATTCCGTCTTGAAATAAGGCTACAACATAACAAAATGTGGAAAAAGTAAAGCGCTGCGAATACTTCCTGGATGCACAATAATTACTTTGATTATTTCCTTTTCCACCAAAAGTTCAGGCGCGTTAAGTTCCAGGTTTCTGTAAACTTGTGTGTTTTTTGTTTGCACTCTATTTCACAGTTCAGGACAGTTTGTAGAAATCAGGCTGTTGACGTATGAATGAGCGATGCAGTATATTTCGACACTGATACCACGTAAATAAACAGACAATATAGTTCTTATTTATTTTACAAAAGTTTAAGTAAATAAAATACAAGGCAAAATGATTCAAAACGATATGAATAAAAAACAAAGTGTGCCAGATTTTGCATAAAAAATGAGGCTTTGTCCACAGTGTCCAACAGTGAATTCATGAGAGTCAGGCGAGTCCTTATTGTCCATTTCAGCTGTAAATAACAATATCTAAATACATGTCAGTGTTTATCTCACGGCGACAACATGAACACATTAGATTTAACATTAGCCTGTTGGCATTGCTGTAGCATTTGGTTCACTCTGGTTGAGACTATTAAGTACACACATGGAGTGTCACTGACTACTTTTACAGCATGTAACATGAACACAATAAATAGTTAATATTTGATATGATATGACCTTTGTTCCACTCGTTTACTGCCTAGCCTGTTTGACAAATATCCTCAAACTACAAGGTACTCAAGGTACTGAATACTTTATATTCAGCTGTAAATACATTTAAAAGAGTCTGTCCACATCTCGTAGCTTCGCGCATTGAAATTAAGTTTGTAAAAATTAATAAACAATTATCTGCATACTAATTTAAACACTGCAACTGAGTAAAAACCACTACAAAATAATTCCACTAACCAGCGTTCTTCAGCACTCAGATGCCCCACAACAGTTCTTAAAAATTGGAAGCTCCTTTCATTCTTCTTTCAGTCCGTTGTCAAAAATGTTGACAAAAATTAAAAACAAACAACAAAAAGTTGTCCCTGTATACGCTAATGGTGAATTGAAATTTCAAATACAAAGTTTTGGAAACGCCACAACTGTTTTCAACCAGTCAATGTTCAACAGCACAGCGACACTCTGAAGTTACATTTTTAAGTACCACCACTAAAATAGTTCCTGTGGACCTTTATTTACCTGCCTAGTTATTGGCGGAAACCTAGGTGAGTATTTTATTTACCAGGGTAAATGTGAAAAAGGGCCTTTTAATGTGATTTCTGCTAAGCCTTGCTAGTGAACTTCAATGGATGTTTTTTTAAACAATAACGAAAATGAAGCCAGATAGTGTTGGCAAATTGTCTAAACCTTGCTCAGCCAGACCTCTGATGTCACAAAGACCAGATCCAAAAGCTTAAGGGTGTTTGTAGCACTTCAGTCTTACATATTCCTCTCAGGTTACTGAAAGATTCCAGGCAGAAGATACGAGACAGGAAGTGTTGCTACATTAGCCCCATTAGATTAATTAAAAATGTTTAATTTCTAAAATGGAGCATGAAATTGAGACCTTACTCACAGTCAGACATTGCCAGCCTATCCCTGAATTAAAAAAATAAACAACACAAAGAACACTTAATGGTTTGGCTAGAGTGTGTAGATATTACTTTCCTCTTCAGAGTGTGCAACTTATTGCCACCTACTGAAAAATTGCTGCCCATCTGTTATGGAGCATGAACAATGCCATGATTGCACGAAAATGGATACCTACAATAGCTGACACTCCAACATGGATTGTGACGTGCTAAGTGCCGATAATACACAGATAATCATCATTTTGTTCTTTCTGTGAATGTATCATACTATTTCTGCTCTTAAAGTCCGCCTTTATAAAACCCAGAATGTTAATTGCTCCTTGAATATCATACTATTTTAATGGAAGGGGGATTAGCACTGTTGGCACCACAGTAACCTTGTTAAATACCAGTGCAACACACAAACAAACACCCACACACACACACACACATTCTTGTATTTGTTACATTCTTGAGACATCTGAAAAATGCCTACCTCTTTAGGACCACCCTTTCTAGATATATAAATATTTGTATTTACAACATTAATAACATATATGTACTATGCACATATAAAATAAGCTTGTTGTGGAATTTCACAAGAAAAAGGTCACAATTTCACAAGAAAAACTTAGAATTTTGGCAGTATTATAATCATATTATAATAAGTCGTAATTTTAGTCAACACACATCAAAATTTTACAAGAAAAACTGAACATTTATGCGATATGATGAAAGTTGGAATTTTACTCAATAACAGTCGCAGTTTTACAAGAAAAGCATAACATTTTGGCAATTTTATGAAAAGAGTCGTAATTTTACTCGACAAAAGTCACAATTTTATAAGAAAACTTTAAAATTTTGGCAATGTTATGATAATAATAATCTGAATTTTACTTGGCAAAATGACAAAAGTCATCATTTTACTAAAAACATTTCACTATTTTCCAAGAACGACAAAAAAAATTGGCAATATTGTGATAAAAGTCAGAATTATATATGACACATGTCACCGTTTTGCATTACAAAGTAATAATTTTACATAAAAAAGTAATAATTTTACGAGAAAATATTGCAATATTACAGAAATATAATGATAAATGGGTTATACTTGTATAGCGCTTTTCTACCTTCAAGGTACTCAAAGTGCTTTGACAGTATTTCCACATTCACCCATTCACACACACATTCACACACTGATGGCAGGAGCTGCCATGCAAGGCGCTAACCATTCACACACACATTCACACACTGATGGCGGGAGCTGCCATGCAAGGCGCTAACCAGCAGCCATCAGGAGCAAGGGTGAAGTGTCTTGCCCAAGGACACAACGGACGTGACTAGGATGGTATAAGGTGGGGATTGAACCCCAGTAACCAGCAACCCTCCGATTGCTGGCACAGCCACTCTACCAACTTCGCCACGCCGTCCGAAAGAATATGAGAAATTGTTCCCAATTTCATAAGAAAAAAGTCGACACATTGTGAGAAAAAAACTGCTTTTAGTTAATTAATTTATTTTTATTTTTATTTTTATTTTTATTTTTATATACTTCAAGTTATTACAGTATGTCTCTACATACATATTTATGTAATTTAAAAAAGGGGGTGCATTCCAATTTCTTACACACACTTGTTATTACATATGTTGGCCAGAAGGGGAGCACTTCAAATTTTTACACACACTTGTTATTTCATATGTTGACCAGAGCAAAAGCACTTTTAAAACTGACACACAGTCAATTTGAAAAATCTCTCCTTTTTGGGACCACCCTAATTTTGATATATTTCACCACCAGGGGTGCAAATGAGACATTCTCTATTAGATGCAATGGTTTTCCGTATTGGGACCATGATTTCGGTCCTAACTTGTTCACCGGTCCTCATATGGAAGGGACTTTTCCTTGTTGATGTCTCAAGAAGGGTAGAAAAACAAGAACACACACACACACACACACACACACACACACACACACACACACACACACACACACACACACACACACACACACACACACACACACACACACACACACACACACACACACACACACACACACACAGGTATTGCTGCCTCCCAGTCAGGACGGCACTGTAAACTGCTTAGACATGAAGAGCTTTACTGCCTTCACAACCACACTCCCCTAAATCAGCAGAGAGACACCCTGAGAGGAGAGTGCATAATTTGCAAAATACACACATTCACATCATGGACATTTTTATTTTTATTTTCAGCTTTTATCAAGAGAACCCATTTTTCTTACAACAACACTAAACACTTTTTTTTTGAGAGGTTGGAAAAAAAAAATACAATTTAACAAATATGATTTGTCATGATATTAAAAAAATAGATATTTTTGAAAACATTCAATATCTTAAAAGGGTCTGTTTACAACTTTCTTAAAAATGTTTTAATCAAACAATAGAAGAAGAACTCCACCAGCTAATTTATGTTAGCATTAATGGTTTAACACAGGGGCAGAGCTAGAGGGGGCTGGGGCCTGGGGACCAAAGCCAGGAGCCAGGCACTTCTTTCGGCTGTGGGCTGGGTATAGTAGGGCTCTCCGGGGTTCGAGCCCGTGGGACCTTAGATCAGGGGTCCCCAAACTTTTTGACCCAGGGGCCACTTTGGGTTAAAAAAATGTGGCCGGGGGCCAGGCTGTTTATATGTATATGTATATGTATGCATATATATATATATATATATTCTGAGCGTGATGATGTCACGTTATCGATGGGAAAATGCATTTTTGACAATATAATTTGCCTGAGCGGCAAGTACAAAATGGATTAGAAAGGACATATTTAACAAATTAAAAAACAAATAATAAAAACCAACTTGGGACTTCCCGCGGACCGGATTTTGGACGCTGGCGGGCCGGATTCGGCACGGGGGTCGTAGTTTGGGGACCCCTGCCTCAGATTATGCAAATACCTTTAATCTAATCACCACAAATAACAATTCTGGAGTTTGGACGTATGTGGGATTATTGTCAGGATTTGCGGGCAGTTTTGGCGACGTGACCCCAAGATGCAGCAGGCAAGATAGGTAGGTAAAATAATATTATTTAATATAAACCGAATCCTAAAAAAACGCATAAGACATGGAACTTCAGTTTGCAGAATATTTAGCATAGCCATATGCAGGAATAACAAACGGAAAACAATATGGCATTGACATCGAAAACAACAGCAATAATCCGGCACTGTCCGATAGACTGATAGGCAACCGGGCTCAGGTGTGTCCTGACTGCCAATCAAGGACAGGTGTGGGAGCCAGTACTTTGTGGACAGGCAGAGGGAAGTGAAACTACAAAATAAAACTACTTTAAAGAAATTAAAACACCACACAAACAAAATAAAAACCACAACACAAGTACCGGTACAAACCAGTCACAAGGGTGTGACAATTCTAAGTTTCCTCGGTCAGGATTAGGCATAGTCTGGGTAAAAATCGTCATGAACCCTCCACCAACGTCATCAGTCACTTGAGGGTTCCTGGTTCGATCTCCAGCTTTTGCCATGTTAGTCACGTCCGTTGTGTCCTTGAGTAAGACACTTCACCCTTGCTCCTGATGGGTCGTGGTTAGGGCCTTGCATGGCAGCTTCCACCATCAGTGTGTGAATGGGTGAATGTGGAAATAGTGTCCAAGAGCTATGAGTACCTTGAAGGTAGAACAGCCCTATACAAGTAAAACCCATATAAGCTCGTTGAGCATTTTTACTACAAAGTTAACATGAGTGGCAGTTCGTATACAAATTGCAAAGCGCAAAGAAAAGGGAGAAAAGAAAGTGTACAGTTGTACTCTCTCTCGGCTGCATTGAGTTTCCCATACTGCTCCGAGCAGGCCACAAACCCAGGTTGCAAGACATGGGAGGTGATTACAGCTGTTTACAGAGCTAAAATCTCGGTAAGTCATCTCGATAGTACAGGGTTAAAAAGAACCCTGTCATATGCCCCGACCCGGGCCCAGGGTTTTTGATATGTTCCGCCACTGGTTTAACTGAATATATTTTTTTTCACAATTACTAATTACAGCGGTACCTCAACTTTTCAGCTCAATTGGTTCTATGACGCAGCACGTAACTCAAAACACTCAAATCTCAAATAAGATCCATCTATTAAAATTATTTGAAATCAATTCAATCCGCGCTTGTTAGCAGGCAAAATTCCTTTTAAAAATAAAAACTAACTTTTAGATAATAAATATTGTTTGAAAAGCGATACAATAGAATATAGTACAAACCACTACAGTAGTTTTAATAAAATAGCCAAAAATAATGTATTTTCCAGCATTTATGTTGGAGGGTGAACCAATGCGATATGGGCTAAAACTGTTATTGTTGTTTGTTGCACATGGACGTATTTAAGTGATGGACCAGAGAGCTCAGAGTTGACAGCACCCAACATGTGTGTCTGCATAAGACCCAATGAGCAAGGCTAATGTTCGATCGTCCAATTTGTGGAGTCAGGAGAAAACAAACAAACAACTTAAACATATTGGGCAGACCATTCAGCAGCTGCTCTGTTTTTTCATGGATTAATGTCCGCTGTGTGTATGTTGTTTCGGTACTTCTGCTTCGAAGTGGTGCAGACTGCCATGCTGCTATTGGGCTGCCTCGTCGAGCATGCTAAACGGTAACACATGTTTTAGCGGTTTGCTTTTCTGATTCGGTTGGTGTCTTCCTTCGCACATTACATTTTCAGTTCCGGTGGTTAGAGGACATGACTGTGTCAACCCCTGGCTTTGGGTTGTGGAACTACAAGCGGAGGGGATGCTCGTAACTCAAATTCACGCAACTTAAAGCATAACAAAAAGCAAAGGAACAGCTTGTGTCTCAATATACTGGTAAGTTAAGGTACTGCTGTGTATTGAGTACAGATTGTGAGTCCGTGAAGGTTTGGATTATTTTTAATGCTAACTACACATATGTGGAAGTTGCCTTCCAGTGAGTCCTCCAGACCACCCAGCATTTCCATGCGAGCCCGTTTCATGGTTGCAAGACAGTTTTATTTTTTCAATCAAGTCTCTCAGTGCTTTTCGGCAATCGTCTTTTTGTGATTGTTCGTCCTGCTCTCCACTTCAATTTTACAGTAACATTTTGGCACCTGAGCTGCCTGTTTTTTTTTGTTTTTTTTAACCGCAAATCAACAACTGTAGATTTTTTGTTATTACTGTAAATGCCAAAACGGCACCACAGTTTATTACAGTAAAAAAAAGTACTGTTTTTTTCATTTAGAGAAAAATGCTGTAAAAAACACAGCAAATTTCACAATTTTACCATGAAATCTATATGCGGTCCTCTGCAAGGTTTCTCATAGTCATTCACATTGATGTCCCACTGGGGTGAGTTTTCCTTGCCCGTATGTGGGCTCTGTACCGAGGATGTCGTTGTGGCTTGTACAGCCCTTTGAGACACTTGTGATTTAGGGCTATATAAATAAACATTGATTGACTGATTGATGAAATCTATTGCTACTTATACATTGCACAATTTGATTTATAACTTGCTCTGAAATCATTATTAGTAGTATTTATTTATATGTTAAAAAAAAGGGTTTGAATGTTTGATAATATCCATCCATCCATTTTCTACCGCTTGTCCCTTTTAGGGTCGCAGGGATATTTTTGCATAATTAGACAATATTGAAGTTAAATGGAGTACATATATTTTTTTTCTCCCAAAATAGAAATAAATAATACATTTAGCAAGAAAAGTTACAGTACTTTATTGATACATATTTTTTCCAGGCTTTCCAGAGCCAAATAAAATGAAGTCGCGGGCCTTGAGTTTGACACCTGTGGTCTAAGAAAAGTAACTAACAAACTGCAGTCATGTTGTTACGATAGAACACACATTCAATGATGGCTAAAGGTTAACAGCTAATTGTTGTTAAATCGCTCTCATTGGCTGACCACACACAAAGCGGGTGCGCATGCAAATGTGTTACGTTTGGGTGTACTTTGTCATTACGTGCTTAAAAACCAGAAGAGGGCAGGTAAAATGTTTACAAAACTCTAGGCATCCGAGTAATGGTTGCAAACAGCTCCTTTAGGTATTGGCTTGGTGGTTAGAACACCATATAAAAAGTGCTAGATGGCCATGACTCTGAAGTAATCTGTGCACTTCAATATACCAACAGGCTTGCAAGAGCCAAAAATATGTGAATCACAATTTGGTTCTCCCTGTACCAACATTTTCTTTTCTGTGTTTTAATTAATTCATAATTTCTAACGCTGTTGCTGTTGAGGTTATGATCTGTTTCCGGTTAATGGGGACGGCGTGGCGCAGTTGGGAGAGTGGCTCTGCCAGCAACCTGAGGGTTCCTGATTCGATCTCCACCTTCTACCAACCACGTCACGTCCGTTGTGTCCTTGAGCAAGACATTTCACCCTTGCTCCTGATGGGTCAGGGTTAGGGCCTTGCATGGCAGCTCCCGCCATCAGTGTGTGAATGTGTGTGTTGAATGGGTGAATGTGGAAATAGTGTCAAAGCGCTTTGCAGTGGCGTGCCGTCACTAGAGGCAGGGGAGGCGGGGCCTCACCTGCCATCATGGAAAGAAAAAAAATGTAAAAAGAAAAAAAAAAAAAATTAAATTGTTATATGTATCCAGTGATTATACTAAAGTTATTTTCCATTTAACTTCACCAGTTTTAGATTATTTTTATTTTTATTTTCACATTTGCCGTTCAAATACTGTGAAGAGACGGTGCGGTGATCAGCAGCCAGTTGAGGCACGTCACTGATTTGTGCCTCAACATGGAATGTGCACAATGACTCGGCTAACTGCTGAGCTGCTGTGCAGTGAGACTGTATTGCTATATGAATTATATTATACATTTCCATAGTTTAGTTAGCTGAGGTATATAATGTAGAGTGTATTTTGTCAACAACTGTATGTGTGTAACGTATTTTTTCAGCTGAGCATTCATAAAACTGCTGCCAAAGACGTACTGTCTGAGGCTCGCAGTAATCCGGCCTCCTGGTGGTAGAGGGCGGTAGTGATCCCAGAGATCATTCCTTGCCGCAGAAGAAAAAAAAAAAAAAGTTAGCAATAATAAGTGCAGCGTTTTTTTATTTCCTCTTGCCTGGACTTTTATTAAAAACATGGAGGATTACATATGTAAAATAAAACAGTTTTTTAAACTGGACTTTCAATCGAAGCAGGAGGTAATAATTAGAGGTAGACCAACGCCGGAGCTAAAAGGTTTGCTTTTGACTTCGGGACAGAAGAGTTGTTCTTTTCAAACGGCGTGGTACACACGCAAAGGCTGGCTGTGTGGATGTCCAGCAAGAAAGGTAAGACCATAATAATGTTTTTTTTTATTAAATGTGCTTTTTTGTGTGCTAGTTTGTATGTGTAAAGAATGCTGGTATGAGCTTTTAAACATAACCCGTTAACTGCTGTCAATCACATGGTGAATAAGATACTATTTAGGGTTCATATGTTTGTAAATCTGACTGTGATGATGCAGTGCCTCACCAGACATTAACCTCACCGCACGCCACTGGTACCTGAAAGGTAGAAAAGGGCTATACAAGTATAACCCATTTATCATTTACCATGTGGAGCCTATCCCAGCTGATCCCAGACTTTTGAAGTGGTTGCCAGTCAATCACAGGTCACATATAGACACGCAACAATTCACACACCCACACTCACAATTATGGACAATTTAAAATGTTTCCTATTTGGAATGTGGGAGAAAAAAGCACATGAAGGAGCTGCAAACTCCACACAGACAGGTCTTGTTCTTAAAAATGTTATAACATCTATTATTTGATGAATAATTGAGACAAAGCTAAAAACAGAACCACCAAACCCAGATTTTGCAGTAGGGGACGTGGTATGATTTAACCACTGTGTTTTATTTAGTTATCTGGAGCATTACATAATAATATCTGGAGATAAATAATATTGCAAAAATCTGATTGTTACTGAAACACAACACCGACTGTCATTGTTGTTTTTTAGTTCCAAAGGCACAGCTTTTATTGTGCAAAATTCACTACTAAAGTATTATTTTATGACGTGTCACCACAATGTTTAGTTTGGTATTTGGGGATTTGGAAACCACATGGTTTGTTTTGAAGTTGTGTAACCCGAGTGAACCTCTGAACCTCTCTGAACAATCCCACCCAGTTCATACGTTGCCGCTGTTAAAAGCAGGCGTCGTGTAGTATGAATCGGCCACAGCACCACTTCCATACGTCATAATACAATGATGCAGATGGCACCACAGAGAATGTCAGTAATTAGGTTCACATATCAATTGTTAGTCTAGCTCATAGTCCAACAGGCTCCTTCAGCTTCGTTCCCACAGTGTTCGATTCAAGAACTCCTTCATTCCGCACTCCATCCAACTGTATAATTACTCGCCATACAACAATAGATGATATCTGTCTATTACCTGACATCTTCTATGTTAGCTACCTCTACTCTTTGTTTATAATGTCTATTTTCTGCTGGATCTACTCTTTATTTTATGCTGCAGCTGTTATATATACTGTAATATTGTACATGGTAATTGTTATATATTGTATATCCTTCCATCCATTTGCTACCGCTTGTCCCTTTTGGGGTCGCGGGGGGTGCTGGAGCCTATCTCAGCATATATTATATAAAAATATAATATAATATAATATAATATATCAGTATATAAAATGGTAAATGGGTTATACTTGTATAGCACTTTTCTACCTTCAAGGTAATCAAAGCGCTTTGACACTATTTCCACATTCACCCATTCACACACTGATGGCGGGAACTGCCATGCAAGGCCCTAACCACGACCCATCAGGAGCAAGGGTGAAGTGTCTTGCTCAAGGACACAACGGACGTGACGAGGTTGGTAGAAGGTGGGGATTGGACCAGGAACCCTTAGGTTGCTGGCACGGCCACTCTCCCAACCGCGCCACACCGTCCCCAATATATATCATATACTGTGTATATATAATATGTAAATATTACACATATGTTATATTTTATATTGCTACTATGGTACATTTTTAGTCTACTTTATACCTGCATTATCTTTTCCATCCTTACACTTTCCATCCTTTGTAACTGAGCTTCTGTGTGCAACAATTTCCCTTGTGGATCATTAAAGTTTGTCTAAGTCTAAGTCTAAGTTTAAGTCTAAGCAAGGTCCGGTTTGCAAATTGAGCAATTTATTTGTGTGTTTGACGTGGTTAGGGTGAAAGGTTCCCATACTTTCGATGGTTTCACTTGCAGTATTGTTGCAATGACCCCAGTCATTTTTCTCTTTCCTGTTGCCTACCAGTCATCGCTCGTCCGGACAAACAGGAGCGTTGATGTCCGCCAACTATTATCGACAAATGAATTTGTAGGCGACAAATTTTAATATCGATTTCCGTCGACAACGTGGACGAACCGTTTTACCCCAAGTATGCATCTTAGCATATTCAATTTATTCTTTCCTCCAGATATCCACTTATGCAAGGGGATTCTGGCAATGACACATCACATCTGCAAGGCAATTATTTGTGTGTTTGTGAAATGTGTGAGTGTTTCGTGAGGTGACATCTGCACCAGGAGAGAAGTGAACGTTGGCCCTCTGAGATTTTGCTGTTCTGACTGCACTCGGCCAGATGGGGATAATGGAATGTCATTCTGTCAACTCCTTGGCTGATTAGAGAGTGTTTGTTATTTATTGATTGTCTTTCATGGCAAATTATCTATGCACAGGTCAGCACTTGCGTTTTATTTCGAGAGCTCTGATTCCCGTCCGCACACAAAATCAATGTGTACAAATAAAATGGAATTAAAAAAAAAAAGTACAAGGGGAATTAGCAAACATCCCAGCATGGCTGCTGTCATGCATATGTTAGCGGTGATCCCATGCTGCCTGACACCAGGTCTTCTGTTTGCACCAAAGTGCGCTCCAGCCAAGTGTGCAATTATAACAGCAGTCATGTCTCATTATTTTTGTTTTGTACAGCTAGTCAATGTGCAGGTTTATGTCGCACACCTTGTTCATATAAGATTAATTACAACACTCGGAGTGGGATCAACAGACAAATGATAACATCTTCTATTCAATTTGTGTCCCTGGTGTGCCTAAAAACTCACAAAGGACACCGTCAAACTCCACAAACCTTTGCCTGAGTAAATGGCCAATTTTGTTGCACCATATTTGCAACCTTCTAGACCAGGGATATTTCACTAAATTGTTTTGGGGGCCACATTTCCAGAAAGTAAAGGGTTCACTATCAGTATTATCTTGTATATTCCGTAGAACCAGCGTCCTCTACAGTAGACATTTGATTTTGGTCTATTTATTTTGTCAGAGTTACAAGAGCGCTCTACTGCTTTGAAGGACCTTCTGCAAAAAAGCTAGTCAAGTGATGTGAATGTGCAGGAATCCCTTGAAAAAGAAATTCTCAATCTCAATGGGACTTTCCAGGGTAAATAAATGTTTAAAAAAATAAAAAAAATTACTATAATTGCCAGCCACCAGTTGAATAGCCAACATTTAGAAAAAGAGAGCACCTAAAATGGATCCCTGAGTAATAAACATTACAAAAACTATTTATAATTGCCAAAAAGGAGAGTACTTAAAGGCCTCAGTTATGTAAATCACAAGTTTGGACCCCACCCAGCAGGCACAGAACATTAAAACAATGTTGAGAACTTGTTGAATTAGGTCCTGACGTTGAGCAACTCAAAAAATAGCGTTGAAACAACATGCTTTTTGACAACGTTTAATTAATGTTTAGTTCTGACGTTGATTTGACCTCTGAAATTTAATAATTTCCCATCCAACATTGTGGATCAAACATTGGACATCAATGTTGTCTCAATTTACAAATACAACTATTTTGCAAGAAAAAAAAAAATCAGTCTAAGCCTTGGCCCTTGGAGAGGGGGTCCAGACTGATGCCAAGGAACAAAATATCACATAGCCATAGCAAGCATGTGTGTAAGAGGGAAACATCAAACATCAAAGAACACAAAGGACATTAAAGACATTAAAAGAGCAGAGCTGATGCAACCACCCATTTCTACATACAGCTACAAAAAACAACAACAACAACAACAAAAATAACATATACACCGAGGTGGCCTCTGCGGTGTTTCACGCCATCGTCTGCTGGGGTGGGGGGAGCATGGCCAGAGACAGGAGCAGACCCAACAAAGCAACCAAGAAACCTTGGCCGCCCACTAACTCTCGGCCAGTGTCCAGTCTGCATGGATGAGCGAGGATACGTCTAAGGAGACCGAGGTGTGCGATACCTGTTCATTCAGCCAAGACACTCTGAAGCTTGTCCGTACCGGCGCTCAGCGCCAGCTCCTCAGCCCTGTTCGCATCTCCTCCAGTCTCTCCAAATGAACTCTGGTGTGGCAGAGACCCAGCAGCTGGTCTCCATGGCCAAAAGGCTCCCAGGAGGCAGATCCAGAAGTTCACAAAAAAGCACAGCAGAAGTCACGAGAGTGCCACCCTTTGTCACACAGTCCAAAAGGGTCTCGAACCAAAAGGCAAAACAAAACAAAAAACACATGAAAACAAGAGGGAAACATCAGGAACACAAAAGGATGATACAAAAGCACAGAGCTCCTGCCACCAGCAGCGCCATCTTGGACAATAACTTATTTGCGTCATCTCCCATTGACATAGTACTGTACATATTACAGAGACTATTTCTGGTGTTCATGTCAACAACTGTCACCCCCACCTCCCATCTAAACATCCTTTTGCTTTTTTTTTTTTTTTTGGTCCATCTCGGGTTGTTGCTGATGTTTGGTTGCCTGAGATGGATGCGGTCCTTTTTATTAGATAGCATCAGTCTTTTGTCAGAGCCCTAGAACTGCACAGTGGTGGCTGTCGGCGCTGCCACGGTGGATTTCACTTCAGCCCTCTGAGGCCGATTGCTCCGAGGCTTTTTGTTTAACCTGGCGGCCATGTGATGGGCCCACTTGGCTTCGTCATCCCAAACATAAAAGATATCGGCGCGTCGCCCTCTTCTTTGACCAAATGGCTGTCCGAGCCGCATTGACTTTCTGTCAGCGCCTCCGCACGCATTGTTTGTGAGTTTGATTCAAAAAACAAGAAAGAAAGAAAGGAGAAGAATTCAATTACTCAAGTTGGAAGAAACTGAATGCGGACCTCATAGAGATAATCACAGACTAATGTGACATTCCTCCATCACCACAGCAACCGGGAGAATGCCACAAAAGTAGCGCAGGGCAGGGGCGGCGGCGCTGTAGCGCTACGCAGACACAGATTCACGTCTGTGAAGTGGTTTTGGGTGTCCTTCGCTGTTGCAGAAGTGTAATGGCTTGTAGTGAACAAATGGTTCTTTATGAAGCATCACACTTGCATCTGCTTCTTTTCGGATCTATTAGCTACATCGTTGTGCGATACATCTGGATGCTAAGAAGCTTCATGAGCGGAGAAGCAGTAAAATCAGAATCATAGACTTTCTTTTGTCAGCATATGCATGGCGTTAAACAGTAAAAGTGGGCAGGGTGATTAAAGGGGGGGGAAAAGAAACACGTGTTTTTTTACTCACACACGTACACTCTTAATTCGTTGACTGTGTGTGGTATATATCTGTGCATGGTGCATCTCTTAATTTCTGCAGAGTAAACGACTTCCAGATGTGAGAGTTTGATGCTGACCGCGCCCCATCCAGATGCCCAGGCTGCCAGCAGACCTGCCTCCAATCCAGTGTGTTTAAGCAATCATTTCTTTTTCATCTTCCCCAAAGGGCAACTTTTACTAATAAATTATTTTCATCCCCTTGGAGTGGATGGTGCTGAGGTTGAATAGACAGAGATGATATCAATGCAAAGGGGGGGGGGGGGGGGGGGGTCACAGTATTAAGGGAACTTCACTTAGGGGGGAGGGAGGTGTTGTTTCTTAATGTGTACTGTAGTGGAAGGAAACTGGTGATAAGAGAGGAACAGGACATCCTCTCTTGTAAGTGGTTCCAGGTTATCCAGCCCGCATGCATACTTGCGCCCGTTGCCCACAGCCACAAACCCAAGGAACTCCTATGATGTTTAACATCACCAGTGCCTCTCATTACAGGCTGGGTCTTTCAAATTATAATTTTTGGTGGTTACATAAGTGAGTCCAGAAGATGAAATTGAGATGTCAAAGTTGTATTCCTTTTCCCATGTCATCTTTTTTTTTAATTTTTTTTTTACTGGATATACATGTGTTGGTGCTACAAAACCCATATATATATATGTATATATATATATATATATATATATATATATATATATATATATATATATATATATATATATATATATATATATATATATATATATATATATATATATATATATATATATATATATATATATATATATATTGTCATAACTATTAAATCATTATTTTTAATGTAAACTGTAAACTTTCACAGTACATTTTTTTGTTAAACATCTATTTTAAATAACAAGAGCCAAAAGTGATATTTTTGGTGTACTACTTGGTAGGGATGGGTACCTCTCACATCTGAATCAGTATGTTACCAATTCCTGGCACATGAGAATTGATTCTAGTACTCATACTTCTGTGTGCATTCAAGTTCTAGCATTTTACATTTATTTTTAAATTTAACAGCTGTGCTGTCAAGTCAAGTCAAATTTAATTTATATAGCACATTTCATACACAGAGGCAATTCAAGGTGCTTTACAAAACAAAATCATTGAAAACAAGCAGGGAGGCAACGCATAGCATTTCACATAGAGTCAATATCAATCAATCAATATCACAGTGATCATTTGAGAAATCAACATCATCAGCAGATTAACACCTTCACATAGTGTCATATTATTAATTTAACAATAGAGCATGATAAGACTTGAGATAAAGAACAATAATTAAAATTTTAAAACAATAAAGATTAAATATTAATTAAACCCAACGACTTCAGAAATTTAGTAGCAGTTGAAAGCAAAAGTAAATACAAAAGTTTTAAGTTTAGATTTAAAAATAGGTAGGGTTGGGGCAGATCTAATGTCCTCCGGGAGCTTATTGCAGCTTTTGGAGGCATAGTGGCAGAATGCAGCTTCACCATGTTTTAATTTGGTCCTAGGATCAATTAGCAGACCAGTCCCTGGTCCACTTATTTTGTTTTCTTACACTTCAGTGTCACTCATTTGCATGTACTGTACTGTACTGTATTATAGGAAGTAGACCAGTGGTCCTCAAACTACGGTCCTCTGGCCGGATCCGGCCAGCCAGTGTCCAAAATCCGGCCCACGGGAAGTCCCAAGTTTAAAAAAACAAACAAACAATTTATTTAAATTCTTTAAAAATTATTATTATTTTTTTAAATCTGTCCTTTCTAATCCATTTTCTACCGCTTGTAACTCTCGGTGTCTCTTAGCCGCTCAGGCAAACCAAATTGTCTAAACATGCATTTTTCCATCAATAACGTGACATAATAATAATAAGTGCACACACTTTCAGTCAATTAGTGCGGATATTTATATATATATATATATATATATACATATATACATATATATATATATGTATGCACAGCCCGGTCCTCGGCCAAATTGTTTTAACCCAATGCGGCCCCCGAGTCAAAAAGTTTGGGGACACCTGAAGTAGACTTTTCCATTAATCTGAAAATAAGCCTACAAAGTGCTTATACTGTAAGTATTGTATTCATTACATACCAGCTGTTTAATTTTAAGGTGTATCTTAGTTGTAGTTTTAAATACCAAATTTGGACGTGTAGAAATTGTCACGTTAAATCGCTAAAGCTAATCTTTAGTATGTCTATGACAAATCCAATGTAAATTAGCATCTAGCGCAGTTTGAAAAGTGGAGCCTCACTGTACTTTCGAGGGCCTTCTTGGTTTGTTGGCATGGAGAATTGCAACATTACCTAGAGGGCAGTCCATCCAAGTCTGCTCTGAATACTTAGCTGCTTGTTTCCGGGCCAAGTGCTTCAGCCGGTGCGTAGGGTGCAACTGGACGTGACATCAAGTGCAACAAAGGTGTCAAAATAAGGCACTAAAATATGGATTAAAATAAAATTCTGATTAGTACCCCAACATTGTAACAACATTTATAAGTTAGAAAAGAGGACCGTCGTCATAGGTTCCCTTTAAAGTTATTTTTTAGCATATAAAATAGCAGGTTTAACCTTACAGTTAGCCTCATGGTCACTATGATTCCAGTATTGTTTTTGTCTTACCCGCTGGCACTTTCTGTTTGAGACAATATACTTAAAGAAAAAGAAGATTCTATTGTATTCTGTCATATACAAGCACTATACTTGATTCAGGATGAGTTGTCGTTAGAGCAGTGGTACTCCCCGAGTGACGGGAAAAGTGAGTATGATTTTTTTTCTATTTCGCCAGTGAACTCCTTTACACAACTGCAAGTTATTTACGGTACCTGGTAACAGCAATGCAACTCGTTTCGCTGCCATTGTAAATCATAGCGATTTAATTGTATTTTTCATTTTGAAGGATTAGACATAAATAATTAAAATGATATGTTTATGAATTACTCTGCTCCAGGGAGAGAGGCTTAGCACAGATTACATCCATCATGTTTTGTTTTCCTCCTTGTAGGCCACAGCATGGCAGAGGAAAACATTGATTAAGATGTGCTTAGTAGATTATAAGATGCTGTTCCTTAGGCAAGTCATAAAGAATAAAAACAATCTTTGACCTCAGGAATCATAAGCAGGGCAGTGGAAAAATAATCTTAACTCACATTTAGTATTAAATAAATCCGGTTGGGTACCCTTTTAATTCATACAGTAGATTCCTCACATAAACCTTAATACAGTGGTAACTCTGTGTACGAGTGCCCTAGATCAAAAGTTTTTTGGGGATATCAGCTGTCTCTCGGCTTATTCTTACAAAATAAAAAATGTTGGGTTAAAAAAAAAAAAAAAAAGCCAACTGCTGGTTCAGAAAAGGACAAACCCCTTATTTGAGTTATTTTAACTCAACATTTTGGGTTGATTTTTTCAACCCAACTTTTGCGTTGAATTATTTAACCAAAAAGTTGAGCTATGACAACTTAATGCTGGATTATTCCCAACCAAACTATTGGGTTGAATTATTTAACCCAAAAGTTGAGTTATGCTAACTCAAAGTTGGTTGATTCATAACCTAACTAATAGGTTGAATGTATTTAACACAAAAGCTGAGTTATGCTCACTACAATGTTGGGTTATTCCTAACCCAACTATTGGGTTGCGTAATTTAGCTCTCCTTGACCCAATAGTTGGTTAACAATTATACATTTTACTGCTGGTTTGTGCTACTCTTTCCCAACTTCTGATCAAAATTATTTTTATTCCATTAAAATACAAGACATGAGTGACATTTTTTTTTACAAGAATTGCCGTGTATGGTCATAGTTGTCACGGCGAAGTCGCATTTTACTGCATGGATCGTTCTCCCATGATGCAGACGGGACTCCAGAGGCAAGGTGCAGGTAAGAAAATGATTTATTGTCCATAAATCATGCGGAATACAAACAAAAGAGCACGAGCATGCCGATAGCACGGGAAGCTAACGGAATAGCGAACAAGAAAAGCTTAGCATGTAAACAGGCAAACAAAAAGGCGATGCTTAGCTCAGGAATCAAATTAGTAGCCGTCGTAACTGTTGTGTGGAAGCAAATAAGAAAGCCAGACTGAGTGTGGCGAAAAGCAGGGAATAAGTAGCTCTCTGATTAGTGCCCAGGAGCAGGTGAGCGTCCCGAACACTAATCAGAGGCGGGTGAAAACAATCTGCAGTCATGGCAACTAAAACACAAACCCAGGGTGCTCAAAACAGGAACTGAGGGAGTCAAAAACTAAACAAACATGACAGATCATGACATTAGTAGTTCTATACAGCATGCTCAAATATTTTCACGCATATAAGATGTGTGATTGTAAATAATGTTAATGAGATTAATTCTTAATAAATTCCCTCCAGAAAAAAGTACCTTTTTAATTTAAAAAAGCCTTTTACCCAAAAATGTGTTACTCATTGAAAAATAACCCAAACATGGTTCATAGTTTTGAAAACCCAGAAATGTAGTTAAAATAATACTCCTATTAACCAAATGGATTGCTCTTCATAAAAATAACTCAAAAATGTAACCCAACACTCGCAACTCATAAATTGGGTTATCAAAATAACCCAGCATTTTTTAGTGTGTATGCTTTGTGACCTAAAATTTGGGTTACAAGGCTCCCCTACTAGTTGGTGTAGTGAATGTTATATACTAATGGTATATATTCTGGCGTCACACAGTTTGCGTCCCCTCTGACGGCATTTGTCTGATTTATAGTTCTATAGTTGACTTCTTCAGGATGCAACAACAACACAATAATAATAATTAGTGCATTTCAAGCACAAACTCTCCTCATCTGTGTTTAAGGACCATCCTTAGGAAAAAACTGACCATATCATAGCTCTGCATTCAGCGTCGCCGGTGACGTGAAACTAGGATTTTTGGGACGTGTACTCAAGCTTTGGAGGAGGCTAGGCAGGGGGAGGGGCCATGACGGCGTCACCTACGCAACGCTTGAATATATTCCAGGCATTACAGTAAACCCCCCTATCTAGAAGTTAGTTTTTATTATGTAAGCATGTAACATGGAAAATGGTTGTGTTATTGGGTGTCCAGTAGGGGTGTGGGAAAAAATCGATTCAAATTCGAATCGCGTTTATCACGTTGTGCGATTCAGAATCGATTCTCATTTAAAAAAAAAAACATTTTTTATTTATTTATTTTTTATTTACTTTTTTTTTAATTTATTGTAATTTTTTTAAATTAATCAATCCAAAAAAACAATACACAGCAATACCATAACGATGCAATCCAATTCCAAAACCAAACCCGACCCAGCAACACTCAGAACTCTAACAAACAGAGCAATTGAGAGGAGACAAAAATACGACAAAGAACAAACCAAAAGTAGTGAAACAAAAATGAATATTATCAGCAACAGTATCAATATTAGTTACAATTTCAACATAGCAGTGATTAAAAATCCCTCTTTGACATTATCATTAGACATTTATAAAAAATTTAAAAATGAACAATAGTGTCACAGTGGCTTACACTTTTATTGCATCTCATAAGCTTGACAACACACTGTGTCCAATATTTTCACAAAGATAAAATAAGTCATATTTTTGGTTCATTTAATAGTTGAAACAAATTTACATTATTGCAATCAGTTGATAAAACATTGTCCTTTACAATTATAAAAGCTTTTTACAAAAATCTACTACTCTGCTTGCATGTCAGCAGACTGGGGTAGATCCTGCTGAAATCCTATGTATTGAATGAATAGAGAATCGTTTTGAATCGGGAAAAAATCGTTTTTGAATCGAGAATTGTGTTGAATTGAAAAATAAATCGATTTTGAATTGAATCGTGACCCCAAGAATCAATATTGAATCGAATCGTGGGACAGCCAGAGATTCGCAGCCCTAGTGTCCAGCATGAATTAATTTGATTTCAATTAATTTCAATGGGAAGTATTGGTTAATAATGATGCAAGCTATTTTCACAAATTCTACATTTGATCTACTGAAGGATAGCATGTATTGAGATACGAGCAAACTTAATAGCGCATGCAAAGCTGATTTACCAATCTCAAGCAGCAGAGGATTGCGTTTCTTAAATGAGCAAAACATTGAGCGCAATCCATTGAGCTCGTCTGTCTTCATGTATACGCAGGCCACATTTTTAGATAGTCCACAATACTGAGATAAAAATACAATCATTCAGCGTCAGCAATGGGATTTATCAAGGTTTACTGTGTTTTGAATGTTTGCGCAAACTGGCACAATTACGCACTGTGTTAAAAGGAGAGAATTGCACTGCAAAGACAAACAATAGCGAGAGTATCCTACATCCTACGTGTGTGTGTGTGTGTGTCAACATACAGTATTTAGACTGTCAAAAATAAAAATACTATACGTATTGTCTATACAGCATTATCAATTTATAATTTCATTGCTGCTGGATGACTTAATTGACCGATTAAAACAAATTAAATTGATTTGTTTTGTCGTCTGTTGGCGTTTTTTCAAATAAGAACATTAATAATTTAAAATAGCTATGAAAAAAGGTCTCGCAATGTGCATTTTCTTGCGACTGGATCAATCCAGACGCACCATCACACCGCAGCGCCTCCCAGGGCACATCTTCAGCGTGCTAAAAGTAGGTTCTGGTGTCTAGATTGCACTTCAATAAAGCCTAGTAATGGTGGTATGTATTATATTTGTAAGCTGCATGTCAACAACATGACAAAATGGCTCATTTTTGACCATATGATGACATAAATGTGGAGGGAATTGAGTATACATGCAAAAAACCCATATAAAGAAGGCGGTCTGCACCACTTTTGCACTTGTTATCAATCGTACACACAGTTTTAGTAGATCAACTAATAATGCACACATTTGTAATAGTTTGCAGATGCTATTTAGCTCTTGTTATTTGGATCTTAGTGGACCAGGCTTGAAATGTATTAAGGATTTTCTGACCAAGATGATCAGTTTCATTATTTTAAAGGCAGCAGCCCAACGTTAAGAAGTAGTCTGAGCTTGTTTCAGGGTAAGTTGACGAGGGAAAAGCACATCAGCAGTTACCAGTCAAACAGAAAATGGACACTGTCAAGCAGTACAACAAATCAAGACAGATCCTGCAATGAAATGTGTTTGGCCTTTATAGCGATTTCACTTTACCCGTCTCGCTTCTTTTCCTGCTCCCTCGGCCAGGCAGAGAAGAATTAGCCATTATGATGGCTCCCAGTCCGCCATCTCCACTGATGGGCTGGGAAGTCTGGCCCTGTTTTCGTCACCTGTCTCAGCTTCTGGGATTTAACATGGCTTCAGAAGACATGGGGGACATGCACAGAGGGGGTAAAAAAACAAAAAAAACTCCAAGAAAATAACATAAAGACATATAAGATGCTTGTGAACAAACAAATTAGATGTATAGGCATGGGGAGATTGCTTTTTTGTTGGGGGCCAGTTGATTTGACAGCCACACTTTGTTTGGTATGTATTTGCACATGCTGCTTATGTAGCCACTGAAACTTCAGTATCCTTGTTCGGGTATGGGAGAATTAATGTTTGGAGGTGTGGAATTGATTTTTTTCCCCCTTCCACTGTTCAGTATGAAAAGGTCACTTTGATCAATGTTGCATAATTGGAACTGTACCAGTATCATATCGGGTCATTTTACTGTTTAATGATGAGATATTAAATATTGGGTTGGTGAGATTGCACTCATTAGTGTGCACTTTCATTTAAAGGCGTTTAATTATTTGAACCTGACCCTGAGTCCAATACTTTTGACTTAGCTGACATAAAAGCACTCTCTGCAGAAACCACAAGCTCTTAGACAATTGGATCCACTTACATAACCACACACCTCGCTTTGTTAATGGAGAATAGTATTTGCTCTTGAGTAAATAATATACCCCTAATAATAGGAACTTGAAAGCTCCTTTGGCAAATGTTGATTATGATGGATTGTATCATGTGTTGTTGTTCTTTCAACTCGTAGTTAAAAAAAAAAAAACAATGCATTACTGTTATTATATTATTTAGTTTTTACTCACTTTTGAATGAATGAATGAATGGAATTAGTTATTTCGGTCATATAATCAACCATTTTGTGTAATCAATTTAACAGTACAGATTATAAATTTTTAACAATCATACACATTCACACACAAAAAGGAAAGAACAAGAATGACCGGAGAGGAATAGGCTGAAGCCAAGGCTTATATTTGCCTATCTTATACATTCACTGAAAATAAGATTACCTGGAACATCAACGTTCAAAAAATCAATGGGATGAAAGTAATCGTTGCTATATTTTATCATTTTCTATTATTACACCTTTCAAGGCTTTCTTCAACTTTAACAAAGAACTACATGTCTTCAACTCATCACTGAGCTTATTCCACCATTTAACTCCTAAAACTAAAATACATTTGTATTTTATGTTCGTTCTTACTTTACATATTTAAAAAATATATCCCCTATAAATTATAGTTTTCTCCTTTTAATTCAAATAACCTAAGAATACAAGCTGGAAGACTGTAGTTATTTACTCGAAACACAATTACCATTGTTTTTAAAAACACAACATCTGAACATTTTAACACATTAAAACTTATATATAATGGATTGGTAGGTTCATAGTAGCACACTTTGTGTATTATTCTAATTACCCTTTTTTGAAGTTTAATTATTGGGTGTAGGTTTGTTTTATAAACATTTCCCCAAACTTCAACACAATATGTTAGATATGGAAAAATAAAAGAATAATATAACATATGTAGACATTTCTTATTCAGCATGTGTCTTACTTTATAAAGAATAGCAATGGATTTGGATATTTTTCCCCCGTGACTGCGTGGGTTCCCTCCGGGTACTCCGGATTCCTCCCACCTCCAAAGACATGCACCTGGGGATAGGTTGATTGGCAACACTAAAATGGGCCCTAGTGTGTGAATGTGAGTGTGAATGTTATCTGTCTATCTGTTGGCCCTGCGATGAGGTGGCGACTTGTCCAGGGTGTACGCCGCCTTCCGCCCGATTGTAGCTGAGATAGGCTCCAGCGCCCCCCGCGAACGCGAAGGGAACAAGTGGTAGAAAATGGATGGATGGATATTCAATGTGCGGTTTCCAACATAATTTATGATCAATTATTATTCCCAAGAATTTAGTTTCATATACTCTATCAATTTCCACTTGATTTAATTTCAATTTTGCTTCACAATTTTTCCTTGCACCACTAAACACCATACATTTCTGTCTGAATAAATTATTTAATGTACGAGGAGCATCAAATTATGAAATGGCATCCTTTGTCAAATCAGACTTGACTCTATATTTCCACCAGATTCTCTCATAGCCATTTCCCCGTCTCTTCATTATTAGCCATGATTGGACATAAAGACAATATGTTAGGAGTCGTGCCGCCGTGTAGATGAGTGCTCTTCCTGTAAATGACCAGCAGCGGGCTGGTAAAACCGAAAGTGCCTCGGTGCAAAGGGAGGACAGTAGGACGACTAAAAGCACTTTAATGACATGGCTGGACTCGTGTTTCCTAACAATGCACACAAGATTAATTATGCTCTGTGTATGGGTCATAATTATACGAGCGCTGATCCTCTACACCGGCTACCGTCTCACTCTTTCCGTTGCAGCCTTGAGTTTCAGATAATCCATATATGCAGTAAGATACTCTTATAGATCATGGTTATACATTCATATGTCATAAAAAGAGAGAGGAGATCATGTAGGGTGATTACATTAACTTATATTGCTGTAATGACCCAAGAAACTGTAGTCCTAGAGGATATGTTTGTGTTTATGTCAGCCTAGTACTCTTGGAAAAAAATAATATGGAATAACCAGATTTAGAGGATGCTCATTCAGTTTAATTTGGTAAAAAAAAAAAAAAAAAAAAAGCAGATAAGGGACATTACACAAAACTATGATTGTTTCAAATGGCAACTTTTTGGCTTATAGAAAGACACACAAAACAATCTAGAAAATAAATTGTGGTTGTCAGGTACAGTTACATTTTTATATCAAGCAGTGTGAAACAATTATGGAAAATATGGCATCATGACAAACAAACAAAGACACAAAAAAGACTACAACACACCACTAGGGCGGTGTGGCGAAGTTGGTAGAGTGGCCGTGCCAGCAATCGGAGGGTTGCTGGTTACTGGGGTTCAATCCCCACCTTCTACCATCCTAGTCACGTCCGTTGTGTCCTTGGGCAAGACACACCCTTGCTCCTGATGGCTGCTGGTTAGCACCTTGCATGGCAGCTCCCGCCATCAGTGTGTGAATGTGTGTGTGAATGGGTGAATGTGGAAATACTGTCAAAGCGCTTTGAGTACCTTGAAGGTAGAAAAGCGCTATACACCCATTTATCATTTATCATTTACTAGTACTTTGTTGCACCACCTCTGGCTTTTATAGCAGTTTGCAGTCTCTGCGGCATGGACTTAATGAGTGACAACAGTACTCTTCTTCAATCTTGGGCCATCTTTCTCTGTTTGCTGTTGTTAGATCAGCTTTGCAGGTTGGAGTCTCGTCATGGACCCAGCCATCCATCCATCCATTTTCTACCGTTGTCCCTTTTTGGGGTCGCGGGGGACGCTGGAGCCTATCTCAGCTGCATTCAGGCGGAAGGCGGGGTACACCCTGGACAAGTCGCCACCTCATCGTAGGGCCAACACAGATAGACAGACAACATTCACACTCACATTCACCATTTTCTTTAATTTCTACCACATATTTTGAATTAGATCGTAATCGGATTATTTGCATGGCGTGGCATTGACCATTTGTATCTTTTTTCAAGGTACGTCTTTACAGTTTTTGCTCTATGACAGGACATATTATCATCTTACAAATGTATGTTATCACCTCCATTAATGAAATAAGAAAAGTGTCCAACATGTCAATGTAAACTTGTACATTTATGTAATGACCCAGTGCCATTACCTGACATGCAGCCTCATACCATCAAAGATTGTGGAAATGTGCATGTTTTCTTCAGTCGGTCGTCTTCATAAATCTCTTTGGAACAACACCAAACAGACGTTTCAGCAATCATCACCTTGCCCAATGCAGATTCAAAATTCAATCTCTAAATACGACTTTAATCCAGTCATCCATAGTCCACAGTTACTTTTCATTAGCCCATTGCAACATTGCTGACTGTGAACAGTCAGCATCTTTTGCAACATTGCGTGATGATTTACCTTCTTGAATACGTTTGATAATCCTCTCCTTTGTTTCAATTCATCAATATCTTGTGCTAAGCCATGATTCATGTCAAGCCATCTGGCGCAACAGCTCTCCAAATTGTGAAAATTAATTTTTAACTGCAGACTAATGAACACATTTGGATATAGCAGATGTTAGCTTTGAGAATGATTCCATATTTTACCTCAGGATACAGAATTATTATGTTTATTTCATGTTGATGGTATGTAATGTGCTTATAAAGATTGTACAGTTACATTTTTGGTTTGCACTAATTCAAAGGTCTGAGCTTTTGGAGCCATTTTTAAATTGTATTTTCAATCAATCAATCAATGTTTATTTATATAGCCCTAAATCACAAGTCTCTCAAAGGGCTGTACAAGCCACAACGACATCCTCGGTACAGAGCCCACATACGGGCAAGGAAAACTCACCCCAGTGGGACGTCAATGTGAATGACTATGAGAAACTTTGGAGAGGACCGCATATGTGGGTAACCCCCCCCCCCCCCCCCCCCCTCTAGGGGAGACCGAAAGCAATGGATGTCGAGTGGGTCTGACATAATATTGTGAAAGTCCAACACATCAGCGAAAGTCCAGTCCATGGTGGGGCCAGCAGGAACCATCCCGAGCGGAGACGGGTCAGCAGCGTAGAGATGTCCCCATCCGATGAACAGGCTAGCGGTCCACCCCGGAGCAGAGTAGAAAAGAAAAGAAAAGAAACGGCAGATCAACTGGTCTAAAAAGGGAGTCTATTTAAAGGCTAGAGTATACAAATGAGTTTTAAGATGAGACTTAAATGCTTCTACTGAGGTAGTTTGTTGACAATGAGTCAGAACTTCGAATTTTATAAGGTAATGATCGGACATTACTTTAGTGTATGGGAGTATCATAACTTTGGAGGTGGTGACACCCCTGACGAGCACTAGATCTATCGTATTACCGTTGCGATGCGTGGGTTCATTTATTATTTGTGTAAGACCACAGCTATCAATTATAGTCTGGAGCGCCACGCATGGAGGGTCCGATGGGGTATTCATATGGATGTTAAAGTCTCCCATTATGATTATATTGTCGGCGTGCGTCACTAGATCAGCAACGAACTCTGAAAATTAATTGATAAAGTCCGAATAGGGCCCTGGGGGGCGGTAGATGACAGCCAGGTGCAGAGGCAGCGGTGTGACAAACCTCACAGTAAGCACCTCAAACGAGTTATATTTATTATTTAGGTTCGAGGTAAGGCTAAAGTTTTTGTTGTATATTAGTGCAACACCCCCACCCCTTTTAATGGGACGGGCAATATGCGTTCCCGTATAGCCAGGAGGAGACGCCTCACCCAGCGCAAAAAATTCGTCTGGTTTGAGCCAGGTCTCGGCTAGACCAACGTCATCAAGATTGTTGTCTCTAATGACTTCATTAACTAATAACGTTTTGGAAGACAATGACCTTATGTTTAAAAAGCCCATATTATAGGTGGTGGGCTGTTTTGAGGAGTTTTTGTTGAAAGTATCCGTAGTAGCAATATTAATAATGTTACGTTTATTATGCGTAGTGCACTTTAAATAATTTCGACCATATCTAGGAATTGATATGACAGGAATTTTTAGATTGTTTGCCACCTCAGTAAAATGCATGTCCACCTCTGACGCAGAAAAAACATTATGTGAGTTGTATATTATTCTAAGAGAATTGCTATGTGTGCAGGGATTATCCAGCCTGGCTCTGGCTAGTTCTAGCTTAACAGACTCCTTATTAGCGCTTCTTTGTGGATTAGCATTTAGCTTTTTCGTTAGCCCCGCTAACAACAACGCCTTTAGCTTTGTTGTTAGCCCCGCCCGACACCCCCGCTTCTGCTTCCGAGCGCACCGCTTACGTCTCTTTCGTTGACCGTCTCCGCTGGTAGTGGACGCCGCTGCTTCAACGGCCACTGCTGGATGTAGCTCGCGAAGAATTCACAAGCTAGCGAGTAGGTCCACCGTACACGCATCTTTCAGCCCAAAATGGCCCGATCTCTCCACATCCAGAATCGTAAGTCGGTCGTAAGTGATCACGGAGTGAACACGCTGTGAGCCAGCCATGAAATTGACTGAATTGAGGGGTATTTTTGCCAAATCGGTCTACACTTCCAGGAGCGCTCGCAAGAAGCTGCCGCCATGAAGCGCCGCCATCTTGGATTATATTTTTGAAAGAACCAAAACCATTAGTGGTGGATTATTGGGATACTTGGTGATCTGAGATGTTGAAAAAAAAAACACAACAACAATGCACACTGAAGTGAACCGAAAACCAGGACAAGATCAACCATGATTTTTTTTACCCATTCCATCTCTAATAATAACACTATGAAATTATACAACAATAA